>NW_025533515.1:600000-742500 GCF_020615455.1 Coregonus clupeaformis | reverse complement strand
GAGAGAGAGAGAGAGAGAGAGCGTGAGAGCGAGAGGACAAGAGGAGAGGGGACAGGAGAGGAGGGAGGGAGAGAGAGGACACAGATTTCCTGTTTAAAGTGGAACTGAAATGCTCAAATCAACCTACAACATTGTTTTACATGTCGATGTTAGGTAACCTTGTTGATGTTATGAAAATGCTTTTAGAACATAATATTTGACTTTTTTCAAGCGATTCGCACAAGCTTAGAGAGATGTGGCCGCAGCGATATTGAAACAACGTCATAGTAGAGCGTCCACGCCGACTTATGTTTCCTGATCAAGACTCTGCTCATCCAGCTGTGGGTTACTGTTACCCAACATTATGACGTACACAACAACAAAGCAGGTAGATAGCATCAAATAAGACTGTATAGTCCAGTCAAAAACCCACTTGTGTTTATTCAGTGGTCTAGTCAGGTCCAGCTGTGTTAAACATTATAGAAGTTTTGACATCAGATCGTACGAGTCTCCTGAGTGGCGCAGTGGTCTAAGGCGCTGCATCGCAGTGCTAACTGTGCCACTAGAGATCCTGGTTCGAATCCAGGCTCTGTCGCAGCCGGCCGCGACCGGGAGACTCATGGGCGGCGCACAATTGGCCCAGCGTCGTCCAGAGTAGGGGAGGGAATGGCCGGCAGGGATGTAGCTCAGTTGATAGAGCATGGCGTTTGCAACGCCAGGGTTGTGGGTTCGATTCCCACGGGGGGCCAGTATAAAAAAATATATATATATATGTATTCACTAACTGTAAGTCGCTCTGGATAAGAGCGTCTGCTAAATGACGTAAAATGTAAAAATGTAAAATGTACGAGCAAGCTAGCTAACAGCAAACAAGGTTAGTAAGCTAGCTAACAGCAAACAAGGTTAGTAAGCTAGCTAACAGCAAACAAGGTTAGCAAGCTAGCTAACAGCAAACAAGGTTAGTAAGCTAGCTAACTGCAAACAAGGTTAGCAAGCTAGCTAACAGCAAACAAGGTTAGTAAGCTAGCTAACAGCAAACAAGGTTAGTAAGCTAGCTAACTGCATTGTAATTCCCACAATAATAAAGTGACTTTTGCAGGCAGATCATGTCCACTATGCATGGAACGGTATTCAATATGGTTTTCAGTGAGGGACTTCAGATGTGCCAAACCTAGGAGAGGCTAGCCTTCTATATGGGCTAGAAACAGCTGGCTAGAAAAAGGAGTATTCAAATGTAGCTAACTAGCTAGGTGTCTGTTCTGAAAGAGTTAGTTACAGACATGTAGTGTTGCTAACAGTCCTGTTAAACCCCAGCTAGTTGTGAGACCTACCAAATGATGCTGCCAATGTCCATAGTGAAATCCATAATCCACAGTAAAATCCTGCACTGTAGCAAGCTGTTCTGCTAACGTCACTAGCTAGCACAATATCCATCAATGATAGCCGAGCTTTTGGACTAGCTGGCTATGATAGCCCACCTTGCACAGTCAGATTCAAAAATACAGGATGCAGCCTTTAAAAAGACACTTGCATTGTACACTGAACAAAAATAGAAAATGCAACATGCACCAATTTCAATGATTTTACTCAGTTTCAGTTCATATAAGGAAATCAGTCAATTGAAATACATTCATTAAGCCCTAATCTAGGGATTTCACATGACTGGGCAGGGGCGGAGCCAATCAGCAGGGGCGGAGCCAATCAGCAGGGGCAGAGCCATGGGTGGGCCTGGGAGGCCATAGGCCCACCCACTGGGGAGCCAGGCCCAGCCAATCAGAATGAGTTTTTCCCCACAAAAAGGGCTTTATTACTGACATAAATACTCCTCAACACCCCCCTCAGAGACGATCCCGCAGGTGAAGAAGCCGGATGTGGAGGTCCTGGGGTGGCGTGGTTAGACGTACTGCCAAATTCTCTAAAACGACGTTGGAGGCGGCTTATGGTAGAGAAATTAACATTCAATTATCTGGCAACAGCTCTGGTGGACATTCCTGCAGTCAGCAAGCCAATTGCACGCTCCCCCAAAACTTGAGACATCTTTGGCATTGTGTTGTGACAAAACGGCACATTTTAGAGTTGCCTTTTATTGTCCCCAGCACAAGGTGCACCTGTGTAATAATCATGCTGTTTAATCAGCTTCTTGATATGCCACACCTGTCAGGTGGATGGATTATCTTGGCTAAGGAGAAATGCTCACTAACAGGGATGTAAATAAATTTGTGCACAAACCTTTAGAGAAATAAGCTTTTTGTGCGTACGTAAAATGTCTGATATCTTTTATTTCAGCTCATGAAACATGGGACCATCACTTACAGTTCAGTATAATTTGGGCTGCCTGTCAGACAAACCATTCAAGTGATGTCATTGAATACATGTTATCAAGACGGCAGCACACAGTAGTCAGATGCAAGACGGCAGCACACAGTAGTCAGATGCAAGACGGCAGCACACAGTAGTCAGATGCAAGACGGCAGCACACAGTAGTCAGATGCAAGACGGCAGCACACAGTAGTCAGATGCAAGATGGCAGCACACAGTAGTCAGATGCAAGACGGCAGCACACAGTAGTCAGATGCAAGACGGCAGCACACAGTAGTCAGATGAGGCAATTTTCAAACGTTTTAACAGAATCGTTTTTCAGCGGTTTTAAGGGTAGGACACCTAGAGTTGAATATTTTAATAGCATAATAAATAAATGAATAAATGTCAAAATAGGTCTGTTTAAGCTAGAGACATCCAACATGGTACCGCCAATCTGCCAACTTCTGTCTATATGCGTCCCAACAGTTTGCTGTAGGCCCCCAGGTCATAGGTCATGAGACTTTCCCCCCCCACCAGGACCTAACCTCTGACCTCTCACCTTGCCGTTGTAGACTCCTAGAATGTAAGTGTTCAGGGTCTTGCCCCCCCCCCCCACCAGGACCTAACCTCTGACCCCTCACCTTGCCGTTGTAGACTCCTAGAATGTAAGTGTTCAGGGTCTTGCCCCCCCACCAGGACCTAACCTCTGACCTCTCACCTTGCCGTTGTAGACTCCTAGAATGTAAGTGTTCAGGGTCTTGCCCCCCCCACCAGGACCTAACCTCTGACCTCTCACCTTGCCGTTGTAGACTCCTAGAATGTAAGTGTTCAGGGTCTTGCCCCCCCCACCAGGACCTAACCTCTGACCTCTCACCTTGCCGTTGTAGACTCCTAGAATGTAAGTGTTCAGGGTCTTGCCCCCCACCAGGACCTAACCTCTGACCTCTCACCTTGCCGTTGTAGACTCCTAGAATGTAAGTGTTCAGGGTCTTGCCCCCCCCACCAGGACCTAACCTCTGACCTCTCACCTTGCCGTTGTAGACTCCTAGAATGTAAGTGTTCAGGGTCTTGCCCCCCCACCAGGACCTAACCTCTGACCTCTCACCTTGCCGCTGTAGACTCCTAGAATGTAAGTGTTCAGGGTCTTGCCCCCCCCCCCCACCAGGACCTAACCTCTGACCTCTCACCTTGCCGCTGTAGGCTCCCAGACCGTAGCTTGTGAGACTCTTGCCCCCCACCAGGACAGTGTCTTCCCCGATACGATAGGACGACTCCAGGAGAGACTCGACACTGAAGGGAACAGCTTCCATGCTCTCCCTGTCTCTATTCCACTGGAACAACGCTCCGTCCAACGATGGGATGAACATCTTATTACCAAACACCTGGAGACGGAGACAGGTACAGAAAATATATCATTCATTCATTCACTCATTCATTCATTCACTCATTCAACACTAACAGTTGATAACACACAGGCACCTGGAGAGACGGAGGGGAAAGTGTAGAGGGGTGTGGAAATCACATGTATATTATTCACTGTGCATGATCTCATCAGGCCCTTATTTACATATCAAAAACATCCATTTTCTATTTCTTAGCCACACATCCAGCCTCTGCCCCCTCCGCCCCCTCGCTGGACTACAACAGACCATTACACATCCAGCCTCCGCCCCCTCCGCCCCCTCCGCCCCCATGCTGCACTACAACAGACCATTACACATCCAGCCTCCGCCCCTCCGCCCCCCTCCGCCCCCATGCTGCACTACAACAGACCATTACACATCCAGCCTCCGCCCCCTCCGCCTCCGCCCCCCACGCTGCACTACAACAGACCATTACACATCCAGCCTCCGCCCCCTCCGCCCCCTCTGCCCCCTCGCTGCACTACAACAGACCATTACACATCCAGCCTCCGCCCCCTCCGCCCCCTCTGCCCCCTCGCTGGACTACAACAGACCATTACACATCCAGCCTCCGCCCCCTCTGCCCCCCTCCGCCCCTCCGCCCCCACGCTGACTACAACAGACCATTACACATCCAGCCTCCGCCCCTCCGCCCCCTCGCTGGACTACAACAGACCATTACACATCCAGCCTCCTCCGCCCCTCTGCCCCCTCCGCCCCTCCGCCCCCACGCTGGACTACAACAGACCATTACACATCCAGCCTCCACCCCCTCGCTGCACTACAACAGACCATTACACATCCAGCCTCCGCCCCCTCCGCCCCCACGCTGCACTACAACAGACCATTACACATCCAGCCTCCGCCCCCTCCGCACCCTCGCTGGACTACAACAGACCATTACACATCCAGCCTCCGCCCCCTCCGCCCCCTCCGCCCCCTCGCTGGACTACAACAGACCATTACACATCCAGCCTCCGCCCCCTCTGCCCCCTCCGCCCCCTCCGCCCCCTCGCTGGACTACAACAGACCATTACACATCCAGCCTCCGCCCCTCCGCCCCCTCGCTGCACTACAACAGACCATTACACATCCAGCCTCCGCCCCCTCCGCCCCCTCGCTGCACTACAACAGACCATACACATCCAGCCTCCGCCCCCTCCGCCCCCTCGCTGGACTACAACAGACCATTACACATCCAGCCTCCGCCCCCTCCGCCCCTCCGTCCCCTCGCTGCACTACAACAGACCATTACACATCCAGCCTCCGCCCCCTCCGCCCCCTCGCTGGACTACAACAGACCATTACACATCCAGCCTCTGCCCCCTCCGCCCCCTCCGCCCCCTCGCTGCACTACAACAGACCATTACACATCCAGCCTCCGCCCCCTCCGCCCCCTCGCTGCACTACAACAGACCATTACACATCCAGCCTCCGCCCCCTCCGCCCCCTCCGCCCCCTCCGCCCCCTCGCTGGACTACAACAGACCATTACACATCCACCCTCCGCCCCCTCCGCCCCCTCGCTGGACTACAACAGACCATTACACATCCAGCCTCCGCCCCCTCCGCCCCCACGCTGCACTACAACAGACCATTACACATCCAGCCTCCGCCCCTCCGCCCCCTCGCTGGACTACAACAGACCACTACACATCCAGCCTCTGCCCCTCCGCCCCCCTCCGCCCCTCCGCCCCCTCGCTGGACTACAACAGACCATTACACATCCAGCCTCCGCCCCCTCCGCCCCCTCGCTGCACTACAACAGACCATTACACATCCAGCCTCCGCCCCCTCTGCCCCCTCGCTGCACTACAACAGACCATTACACATCCAGCCTCTGCCCCCTCCGCCCCCTCCGCCCCCTCCGCCCCCTCCGCCCCCACGCTGCACTACAACAGACCATTACACATCCAGCTCAGTAATTAACCCAAATCTTAATGACTCAACCGTATGTGAGTGTGTGTGTTACTGAAATCCCCAAAGTCCCCACAAGGATAGTAAAACAAGGAAAATTCTCCCTGGTGGGGACATTTCCCACGTCCCCATGAGGACAAAGGTTATTTTAAGCTTAAGGGTTAGATTTAGGGTTACAATTAGGGTTAGGGGTTAGGGGTTTGTGGATTGGTTTAGGTTAATATTAGGGTTATGGTAAGGGTTAGAAATATGGTTAGGAGTTAAGGTTAAGGGGTTAGGGAAAATAGGATTTAGAATGGAAATACATTTTAGGTCCACACAAGGTGCATAAAGTGTGTGTTTGTGTATTGGGGGGTTCTGTTGTGGGATGACATCATCCCTGGGCTAAAGCATTACCTCATCCTAATCACACTCACCCCCTCCTTCCCTCCCTCCCTCTTGTCGCATGACTCACTCCACACCGGCACCTCTCCATCCCTCTTCCTCCCCCCTACATCCCTCTTCCTCCATCGCTCTCTCTTTTGAAATGACAGCTCATTTCTGCAGACAACGCTGTTCTACTTGTCCCCCCCGTCTCTCTCCTCAATATTCTGTGTGCTCCTATAGGTGACTGCTCCTCCCTGCACTGCCCTAACAGCCAATGGCTTAGGGGCAGACCCCCCTAATCACCAAGCAGACTAGTGCATGAGGGATGCCATGCCGACCGCCTATCACACCGTACCGTTGCATAGCGCTGGGGCTGGGGGGAGGGGCCAGCTGGGGCTCAGACAATCAGAGCGATGGATCCCCTGCAGTCGGGCATCCCAGGGAGCTGGGGATTTGAACGGGTGAGAGGGTTTGAGATGCTCGCACGTGTCAACACACTAACGCTGCCAAGTTCTCTACATCCCTCGGCCAGATTCTTTTGGCACCTTTATTTTACCAAGCAGTTCCGTTAAGAACTAATTCTTATTTACAATGACTGTCTGACAATCAGACAGACCGACCGACATGCACAACCACACGTCTCCCTCTGCAGCTAGTTTAAAGCTCGTGGACATTTAGCCTTTAGAATGTAGAACATATGAATGACAACTGTATCCCTAAGGCATCACACTGAGCCCTCATCACACCGAGCCCTCATCACACTGAGCCCTCATCACACCGAGCCCTCAACACACTGAGCCCTCATCACACCGAGCCCTCATCACACTGAGCCCTCATCACACTGAGCCCTCATCACACTGAGCCCTCATCACACTGAGCCCTCATCACACTGAGCCCTCATCACACTGAGCCCTCATCACACTGAGCCCTCATCACACTGAGCCTTCATCACACTGACCACCACTTACAGACGGCCAAGAGGGTGTGTTTTAAACAGACGGCCTCACCAGCAACAGTGTGTGCAAACCTTGTGAAGACTTACAGAAAACGTTTGACCTGTGTCATTGCCAACAAAGGGTATATAACAAAGTATTGAGAAACTTTAGTTATTGACCAAATACTTACAGTGGGGGAAAAAAAGTATTTAGTCAGCCACCAATTGTGCAAGTTCTCCCACTTAAAAAGATGAGAGAGGCCTGTAATTTTCATCATAGTTACACGTCAACTATGACAGACAAAATGAGAAAAAAAAAATCCAGAAAATCACATTGTAGGATTTTTTATGATTTTATTTGCAAACTGACTAAATACTTTTTTCACCCACTGTAAATATTCCATTAAAAATCTGCCGTTTCCAGCTACAATAGCCATTTACAACATTAACAAAATCTATACTGTATTTCTGATCAATTTGATGTTATTTTAATGGACAAAAAAAAGCTTTTCTTTCGAAAACAAGGACATTTCTAAGTGACCCCAAACTTTTGAACGGTAGTGTATTTTGATTTGTTTCTACAATGTAGAAAATACTTAAAATAAAGTAAAACCCTTGAATGAGTAGGTGTTCTAAAACCTTTGACCGGTAGTGTCAATACTTTGTAGAATCACCTTTGGCAGCGATTACAGCTGTGAGTCTTTCTGGGTAAGTCTCTAAGAGCTTTCCACACATGGATTGTGCAAAATCTGCCCATTATTCTTAAAAAAATTATTCAAGCTCTGTCAAGTTGGTTGATGATCATTGCTAGACAACCGTTTTCAAGTCCTGCCATAGATTTTCAAGTAGATTAAGTAAATACTGTAACTCGGCCATTAAGGAACATTCACTGTCTTATTGATAAGCAACTCCAGTGTAGATTTGGCCTTGTGTTTTAGGTTATTGTCCTGCTGAAAGGTGAATTCATCTCCCAGTGTCTGGTGGAAAGCAAACTGAACCAGGTTTCCCTCTAGGATTCTGCCTGTGCTTAGCTCCATTCCGTTTCTTTTTTATCCTGAAAAACTCCCCAGTCCTTAACGATGACAATCATACCCATAACATGATGCAGTCACCACTATGCTTGAAAATATGAAGAGTGGTACTCAGTAATGTGTCGTATTGGATTTGCCCAAAACATAACGCTTTGTATTCAGGACAAAAAGGTAATTGCTTTGCCATATTTTTTTGCAGTATTACTTTTAGTGCCTTGTTGCAAACAGGATGCATGTTTTGGCATATTTTTTATTCTGTACAAGCTTCCTTCTTTTCACTCTGTCATTTAGGTTAGTATTGTGGAGTAACTACAATGTTGTTGATCGATATATGCTATGCCATAGGTTATGTCATAGGTGACATCATAGGTTATATGTTACATCATAGGTTATATGTTATGGTATAGGTTATAGCTTACATATTATGTCATAGGGTAAGTCATAGGTTATAGGTGACATCATAGGTTATAGCTTATATGTTATAGGTTAAGTCATAGGTTATAGCTTATATGTTATGTCATAGGTTATAGGTTAAGTCATAGGTTATAGCTTATATGTTAAGTCATAGGTTATAGCTTATATGTTATGTCATAGGTTATAGGTGACATCATAGGTTATATGTTATGTCATATGTTATAGGTTAAGTCATAGGTTATAGGTTAAGTCATAGGTTATAGGTTATAGGTTAAGTCATAGGTTATAGGTTATATGTTATGTCATAGGTTATAGGTTATATATATATATATATATATATATATATATATATATTATGTTACATGATGTGTGTAGGTTACCTCTGGTTTGCTGAGGCTGGATGAGACCAGACATCCTGAGCCTACGTCCAGGTCCCACTGTTTGCGCCCCTGGTTGTAGGGGTCCAGAGCTGAGATACGACCGTCTAGAGTGCTGATGATCACCAGAGAGCTGGGGAGAAGGGGAAGCAGACGGTGGGGTTAATACCTGCAGTCACACTGCATCAACAGAGCAGGGGATTTATCCACCTTTTAGTCTGAGATCAGGGGTCTTCTCTGCGGACACAGCCCTCCCTTTAGTGCTAAAGCTCACTATTTAAAAAGAAGATGGAGGACAGGCCTTAGGATGAAAAAATACCGGAGTTTTGCCACAGGTACAGCCGACTAGCGCTAGATAACGCTGCCCCCGGCACAAGGTGCACCTGTGTAGTGATCACGCTGTGTAATCAGCTTCTTGATATGCCACACCTGTCAGGTGGATGGATTATCTTGGCTAAGGAGAAATGCTCACTAACAGGGATGTAAACAAAATTGTGCACAACATTTGAGAGAAATAATCTTTTTGTGCATATGGAAAATGTCTGGGATCTTTTATTTCAGCTCATGAAACATGGGACCAACACTTTACATGTTGCATACATACTGTACACCCCCATGTTCAAACATACACCCCCATGTTCAGACACACACCCCCATGTTCAGACATACACCCCCATGTTCAGACACACACCCCCATGTTCAGACATACACCCCCATGTTCAGACATACACCCCCATGTTCAGACATACACCCCCATGTTCAGACATACACCCCCATGTTCAGACATACACCCCCATGTTCAGACATACACCCCCATGTTCAGACATACACCCCCATGTTCAGACATACACCCCCATGTTCAGACATACACCCCCATGTTCAGACATACACCCCCATGTTCAGACATACACCCCCATGTTCAGACACACACCCCATGTTCAGACAACACCCCCCATGTTCAGACATACACCCCCATGTTCAGACATACACCCCCATGTTCAGACATACACCCCCATGTTCAGACATACACCCCCATGTTCAGACATACACCCCCATGTTCAGACATACACCCCCCATGTTCAGACATACACCCCCATGTTCAGACACACACCCCCCATGTTCAAACATACACCCCCATGTTCAGACATACACCCCCATGTTCAGACATACACCCCCATGTTCAGACATACACCCCCATGTTCAGACATACACCCCCATGTTCAGACACACACCCCCATGTTCAAACATACACCCCCATGTTCAGACACACACCCCCATGTTCAGACATACACCCCCATGTTCAGACATACACCCCCATGTTCAGACATACACCCCCATGTTCAGACATACACCCCCATGTTCAGACATACACCCCCATGTTCAGACACACACCCCCATGTTCAAACATACACCCCCCATGTTCAGACACACACCCCCATGTTCAGACATACACCCCCATGTTCAGACATACACCCCCATGTTCAGACACACACCCCCATGTTCAGACATACACCCCCATGTTCAGACATACACCCCCATGTTCAGACACACACCCCCATGTTCAGACATACACCCCCATGTTCAGACATACACCCCCATGTTCAGACATACACCCCCATGTTCAGACACACACCCCCATGTTCAGACACACACCCCCATGTTCAGACATACACCCCCATGTTCAGACACACACCCCCATGTTCAGACATACACCCCCATGTTTTACTATCCTTGTGGGGCCTTTTGGAGATTTTAGGTCTCTACAAGGATAGATGAACCAACACACACACACACACACACACACACACACAGACACACACACACAAACAGTCTTACTCCTACTCATAAACAGTTGAAAGGCTACAGCTAGACTAGTGGGCCGTCTGTTTAAAACACACCCTCTTGGTGTCAGCAACGGGTGGGGCTGAAATGGTCGAATGAACTAATATGAAGGGGTGTCCACATACTTTTGTCTCTACAGTGAGGGAAAAAAAGTATTTGATCCCCTGCTGATTTTGTACGTTTGCCCACTGACAAAGACATGATCAGTCTATAATTTTAATGGTAGGTTTATTTGAACAGTGAGAGACAGAATAACAACAAAAAAATACTGAAAAACGCATGTCAAAAATGTTATAAATTGATTTGCATTTTAATGAGGTGTCATGCCCTGACCTATAGAACTCTAGTTTGTTGAGTCAGGGTGTGGAAATCTAGGTTAGAGATTCTATGTTTACATTCTAGTTCTCTATTTCTACGTCTGGCCGGGTGTGGTTCCCAATCAGAGGCAGCTGTCGCTCGTTGTCTCTGATTGGGGATCATCCTTAGGTAGCCCGTAGCCTGCTGTGCATTGTGGGATCTTGTTCCTGTTAGTCTGGTGTGTGTATAGCCGGAGGACTTCACGTTGTTTCTTGTTTTGTTGAATGTTTATTTAGTTAATAAACATGTACGCTTTTCACGCTGCACCTTGGTCCGACCCGTCTTTCAACGTTCGTGACATGAGGGAAATAAGTATTTGACCCCTCTGCAAAACATGACTTAGTACTTGGTGGCAAAACCCTTGTTGGCAATCACAGAGGTCAGACGTTTCTTGAAGTTGGCCACCAGGTTTGCACACATCTCAGGAGGGATTTTGTCCCACTCCTCTTTGCAGATCTTCTCCAAGTCATTAAGGTTTTGAGGCTGACGTTTGGCAACTCGAACCTTCAGCTCCCTCCACAGATGTTCTCTGGGATGAAGGTCTGGAGACTGGCTTGGATTGTGCCTTTGGCTACTGGACAATGAAAGAAAGTATGACCGGTCAAATGTAATTACATCCACTGGTATTTCATCAATGAATGGGCAAAACATTTGTATTTTGCAATTAGATTTTTTTCTGGCCAGTTTTATTAATCTGCTTTAAAAAAAATCTATAACACCACCACAATCTGTTATCATCTATAACACCACCACAATCTGTTATCATCTATAACACCACCACAATCTGTTATCATCTTTAACACCACCACAATCTGTTATCATCTTTAACACCACCACCACAATCTGTTATCATCTTTAACACCACCACAATCTGTTATCATCTTTAACACGACCACCACCATAATCTGTTATCATCTTTAACACCACCACCACCACAATCTGTTATCATCTTTAACACCACCACCACCACAATCTGTTATCTTTAACACCACCACCATCACCACCAATCTGTTATCATATATAACACCACCACCACCACAATCTGTTATCATCTATAACACCACCACCACCACAATCTGTTATCATCTTTAACACCACCACCACCACCACCACAATCTGTTATCATCTATAACACCACCACCACCACAATCTGTTATCATATATAACACCACCACCACCACAATCTGTTATCATCTATAACACCACCACCACAATATGTTATCATCTTTAACACCACCACCACAATCTGTTATCATCTATAACACCACCACCACCACCACCACCATCTGTTATCATCTTCAACACCACCACCACAATCTGTTATCATCTATAACACCATCACCACAATCTGTTATCATCTTTAACACCACCACCACCACAATCTGTTATCATCTATAACACCATCACCACCACAATCTGTTATCTTTAACACCACCACCACCACAATCTGTTATCATCTTTAACACCACCACCACCACAATCTGTTATCATCTTTAACACCACCTCCACAATCTGTTATCATCTTTAACACCACCACAATCTGTTATCATCTATAACACCACCACCACAATCTGTTATCATCTTTAACACCACCACCACAATCTGTTATCATCTATAACACCACCACCACAATATGTTATCATCTTTAACACCACCACCACAATCTGTTATCATCTTTAACACCACCACCACAATATGTTATCATCTTTAACACCACCACCACAATCTGTTATCATCTATAACACCACCACCACAATCTGTTATCATCTATAACACCACCACCACCACAATCTGTTATCATCTATAACACCACCACCACCACAATCTGTTATCATCTATAACACCACCACCACAATCTGTTATCATCTATAACACCACCACCACAATCTGTTATCATCTATAACACCACCACCACCACAATCTGTTATCATCTTCAACACCACCACCACAATCTGTTATCATCTATAACACCATCACCACAATCTGTTATCATCTATAACACCACCACCACCACAATCTGTTATCATCTATAACACCACCACCACAATCTGTTATCATCTTCAACACCACCACCACAATCTGTTATCATCTATAACACCACCATCACCACAATCTGTTATCATCTATAACACCACCACCACCACAATCTGTTATCATCTTCAACACCACCACCACAATCTGTTATCATCTATAACACCATCACCACAATCTGTTATCATCTATAACACCACCATCACCACAATATGTTATCATCTATAACACCACCACCACCACAATCTGTTATCATCTATAACACCACCATCACCACAATCTGTTATCATCTATAACACCACCATCACCACAATCTGTTATCATCTATAACACCACCACCACCACAATATGTTATCATCTATAACACCACCACCACAATCTGTTATCATCTATAACACCACCACCACAATCTGTTATCATCTTCAACACCACCACCACAATCTGTTATCATCTATAACACCACCACCACAATCTGTTATCATCTATAACACCACCACCACAATCTGTTATCTATAACACCACCACCACCACCACCACCACCACCAGCACAATCACAGAAAAACGGTTTTCCTCTCAGCCAAACATAACGCTACAGCACCAAACAAGTCCAGTTCCACGCACACGATTGGCTGCACATCTCTGCCCAAAATATTAGTCTGATTGGTTGTTGCTAAGCAGTAGGCATTCTGAGAGGTAGGAAGCTGGACGGGGTGACTGTGCAGGCCACACCCCCTTAGACACTGAATATAGAACAGAGAAGGAAGCATCCCAAATGGATCCCTATTCCCTATAAGGGGACCTACTGTTGACGTTTACATTTAGCACACGCTCTTATACAGGAGCAATTAGGGTTAAGAGCCTTGCTCAAAGGCACATACATTTATTTTTCACCTAATCGGCTCAGGGATTCGAACCAGCGACCGTTCGGTTACAGGCCCATGGGGGGGGGTTACAGGCAGGGGGGTTACAGGCAGCAAAGACACCATAATAAACATAATTTCAGCTTGTTTGAGGCAATTTATTAGAGAATAACAATGGTTCCTGGAGCCACAACATCAGGATAACTAATAATAATGGTTCACAACATCCCACAAGCTCCTCTCCACAGAGACACAGAATACAGGTCCCCAGAGAGACTTCAAGTCAAGTGTCCACACAGACAGACCAGAGCTGGTAAACAGAGACAGAGAGAGCAGCTCATGAGAGTTAGGGCACGCTGTTTAACAGAGAGACAGAGAGAGCAGCTCATGAGAGTTAGGGCACGCTGTTTAACAGAGAGACAGAGAGAGCAGCTCATGAGAGTTAGGGCACGCTGTTTAACAGAGAGACAGAGAGAGCAGCTCATGAGAGTTAGGGCACGCTGTTTAACAGAGAGACAGAGAGAGCAGCTCATGAGAGTTAGGGCACGCTGTTTAACAGAGAGAGAGAGAGCAGCTCATGAGAGTTAGGGCACGCTGTTTAACAGAGAGACAGAGAGAGCAGCTCATGAGAGTTAGGGCACGCTGTTTAACAGAGAGACAGAGAGAGAGCAGCTCATGAGAGTTAGGGCACGCTGTTTAACAGAGAGACAGAGAGAGCAGCTCATGAGAGTTAGGGCACGCTGTTTAACAGAGAGACAGAGAGAGCAGCTCATGAGAGTTAGGGCACGCTGTTTAACAGAGAGACAGAGAGAGCAGCTCATGAGAGTTAGGGCACGCTGTTTAACAGAGAGACAGAGAGAGCAGCTCATGAGAGTTAGGGCACGCTGTTTAACAGAGAGACAGAGAGAGCAGCTCATGAGAGTTAGGGGCACGCTGTTTAACAGAGAGACAGAGAGAGCAGCTCATGAGAGTTAGGGCACGCTGTTTAACAGAGAGACAGAGAGAGACAGCTCATGAGAGTTAGGGCACGCTGTTTAACAGAGAGACAGAGAGAGCAGCTCATGAGAGTTAGGGCACGCTGTTTAACAGAGAGACAGAGAGAGCAGCTCATGAGAGTTAGGGCACGCTGTTTAACAGAGAGACAGAGAGAGCAGCTCATGAGAGTTAGGGCACGCTGTTTAACAGAGAGACAGAGAGAGAGAGCAGCTCATGAGAGTTAGGGCACGCTGTTTAACAGAGAGACAGAGAGAGAGAGCAGCTCATGAGAGTTAGGGCACGCTGTTTAACAGAGAGACAGAGAGAGCAGCTCATGAGAGTTAGGGCACGCTGTTTAACAGAGAGACAGAGAGAGCAGCTCATGAGAGTTAGGGCACGCTGTTTAACAGAGAGACAGAGAGAGAGCAGCTCATGAGAGTTAGGGCACGCTGTTTAACAGAGAGACAGAGAGAGAGCAGCTCATGAGAGTTAGGGCACGCTGTTTAACAGAGAGACAGAGAGAGCAGCTCATGAGAGTTAGGGCACGCTGTTTAACAGAGAGACAGAGAGAGCAGCTCATGAGAGTTAGGGCACGCTGTTTAACAGAGAGACAGAGAGAGAGCAGCTCATGAGAGTTAGGGCACGCTGTTTAACAGAGAGACAGAGAGAGAGCAGCTCATGAGAGTTAGGGCACGCTGTTTAACAGAGAGACAGAGAGAGCAGCTCATGAGAGTTAGGGCACGCTGTTTAACAGAGAGACAGAGAGAGCAGCTCATGAGAGTTAGGGGCACGCTGTTTAACAGAGAGACAGAGAGAGCAGCTCATGAGAGTTAGGGCACGCTGTTTAACAGAGAGACAGAGAGAGAGCAGCTCATGAGAGTTAGGGCACGCTGTTTAACAGAGAGACAGAGAGAGCAGCTCATGAGAGTTAGGGCACGCTGTTTAACAGAGAGAGCAGCTCATGAGAGTTAGGGCACGCCGTTTAACAGAGAGACAGAGAGAGCAGCTCATGAGAGTTAGGGCACGCTGTTTAACAGAGAGACAGAGAGAGAGCAGCTCATGAGAGTTAGGGCACGCTGTTTAACAGAGAGTTAGGGCACGCTGTTTAACAGAGAGACAGAGAGCAGCTCATGAGAGTTAGGGCACGCTGTTTAACAGAGAGACAGAGAGAGCAGCTCATGAGAGTTAGGGCACGCTGTTTAACAGAGAGACAGAGAGAGCAGCTCATGAGAGTTAGGGCACGCTGTTTAACAGAGAGACAGAGAGAGCAGCTCATGAGAGTTAGGGCACGCTGTTTAACAGAGAGACAGAGAGAGCAGCTCATGAGAGTTAGGGCATGCTGTTTAACAGAGAGACAGAGAGAGAGAGCAGCTCATGAGAGTTAGGGCACGCTGTTTAACAGAGAGTTAGGGCACGCTGTTTAACAGAGAGACAGAGAGCAGCTCATGAGAGTTAGGGCACGCTGTTTAACAGAGAGACAGAGAGAGCAGCTCATGAGAGTTAGGGCACGCTGTTTAACAGAGAGACAGAGAGAGCAGCTCATGAGAGTTAGGGCACGCTGTTTAACAGAGAGACAGAGAGAGCAGCTCATGAGAGTTAGGGCACGCTGTTTAACAGAGAGACAGAGAGAGCAGCTCATGAGAGTTAGGGCACGCTGTTTAACAGAGAGACAGAGAGAGCAGCTCATGAGAGTTAGGGCACGCTGTTTAACAGAGAGACAGAGAGAGCAGCTCATGAGAGCTACAGTGCCTTGCAAAAGTATTCATCACCCTTGGCCTTTTTCCTATTTTGTTGCATTACAACCTGTAATTTAAATGGATTTTTATTTGGATTTCATGTAATGGACATACACAAAATAGTCCAAATTGGTGAAGTAAAATGAAAAAAAGAACTTGTTTCAAAAAATTCTAATGAATTATTACATGGAAAAGTGGTGCGTGCATATGTATTCACCCCCTTTGCTATGAAGCCCTAAATAAGATCTGGTGCAAACAATTACCTTCAGAAGTCACATAATTAGTTAAATAAAGTCCACCTGTGTGCAATCTAAGTGTCACACCTGTTCTGAAAGGCCCCAGAGTCTGCAACACCACTAAGCAAGGGGCACCACCAAGCAAGCGGCACCATGAAGACCAAGGAGCTCTCCAAATAGGTCAGGGACAAAGTTGTGGAGAAGTACAAATCAGGGTTGGGTTATAAAAAAATATCAGAAACTTTGAACATCCCACGGAGCACCATTAAATCCATTATTAAAAAATGGAAAGAATATGGCACCACAACAAACCTGCCAAGAGAGGGCCGCCCACCAAAACTCACGGACCAGGCAAGGAGGGCATTAATCAGAGAGGCAACAAAGAGACCAAAGATAACCCTGAAGGAGCTGCAAAGCTCCACAGCGGAGATTGGAGTATCTGTCCATAGGACCACTTTAAGCCGTACACTTCACAGAGCTGGGCTTTACGGAAGAGTGGGCAGAAAAAAGCTTAAAGAAAAAAATAAGCAAACATGTTTGCTGTTCACCAAAAGGCATGTGGGAGACTCCCCAAACATATGGAAGAAGGTACTCTGGTCAGATGAGACAAAAATTGAGCTTTTTGGCCATCAAGGAAAACACTATGTCTGGCGCAAACCCAACACCTCTCATCACCCCTAGAACACCATCCCCACAGTGAAGCATGGTGCAGAGAGAACAGCTCGAGAGAGCTAGGGCACGTTGGTAAACAGTCTTCAGCTCCATTGAAGAACAGGACCCAGGATGTTTACACCGGCACAGTCTCCAAGGAGCCCCTATCATTCATCTAGACCAATCACAGCAGCCTGCCTCCAGCCACAACCAATCACACCACAGCTCCCCTCCTCACTTAGCCAATCAAGGAGCACCTCTTCAGGTTCTGAGCCAATGAGAGAGAGTGTCTGGTTGTAACCAAGCAGCCCTGGTTACATGCTGGTGTGTTGCTGTTCTGCTCCAGACAGACCGACCGACAGCAGAAGGAGAGCCGCGCCCTGCACAATGAAAATATAGCAACATGGGGAGCACCTGGAGAAAGTTATGGCTGCAGAGACCGAGAGAGAGACAGAGAGAGAGAGGTAGAGAGAGAGGTAGAGAGAGAGAGGTAGAGAGAGAGGTAGAGAGAGAGGTAGAGAGAGAGGGAGAGAGAGAGAGAGAGAGAGAGAGAGAGAGAGAGAGAGAGAGAGAGAGAGAGAGAGAGAGAGAGAGAGAGAGAGAGAGAGAGAGAGAGAGAGAGAGAGAGAGAGAGAGAGAGAGAGAGAGAGAGAGAGAGGTCCACTGCAGAAAAGAAGAGCTCCACTAAACGACCCTGAACAACATTATAAAAGCTACATGTAAAGTGTTGGTCCCATGTTTCATCCCAGAAATGTTCTATACTCACAAACAGCTTATTTCTCTTAAATGTTTACATCCCTGTTAGTGAGCATTTCTCCTTAGCCAAGATAATCCATCCACCTGACAGGTGTGGCATATCAAGAAGCTGATTAAACAGTGCAGTCTTGTCACACAACTCAATGCCAAAGATGTCTCAAGTTTTGAGGGAGAGTGCAATTGGCATGTATAACACAGGAACCAACCTGCTCTGATATTACTAACACATGTAAAGAGAGTCTCTCTCTCTCTCTCTGTGTCTCTCTCTCTCTCTCTCTGTGTCTCTCTCTAAGCGTCTCTCTCTCCGTGTCTCTCTCTCTCTATCTCCGTGTCTGTCTCTCTCTCTCTCTGTGTCTGTCTCTCTCTCTCTCTCTCTCTGTGTCTGTCTCTCTCTGTGCGTCTCTCTCTCTCTCTCTGTGCGTCTCTCTCTCTCTCTCTCTGTGCGTCTCTCTCTCTCTCTCTCTGTGCGTCTCTCTCTCTCTCTCTGTGTGTCTCTCTGTGCGTCTCTCTGTGCGTCTCTCTGTGCGTCTCTCTGTGCGTCTCTCTGTGCGTCTCTCTCTCTCTGTGTCTCTCTCTCTCTCTCTCTGTGCGTCTCTCTCTCTCTCTGTGTGTCTCTCTGTGCGTCTCTCTCTCTCTCTCTCTGTGCGTCTCTCTCTCTGTGCGTCTCTCTGTGCGTCTCTCTGTGCGTCTCTCTGTGCGTCTCTCTGTGCGTCTCTCTGTGCGTCTCTCTCTCTCTGTGTCTCTCTCTCTCTGTGTCTCTCTCTCTCTCTCTGTGCGTCTCTCTCTCTCTGTGCGTCTCTCTCTGTGTGTCTCTCTGTGCGTCTCTCTCGCGCTCTCTGTGCATCTCTCTCGCTCTCCCTCTCTCTCTCTCCCCACCCCCATCACTCTCCTCTCCTCTCCTCTCCTCTCCAGTCCACTCTCCTCTCCAGTCCACTCTCCTCTCCTGTCCACTCTCCTCTCCTGTCCACTCTCCTCCACTCTTCTCTCCATCGCTCTCCTCTCCCCCCCCCATCCCTCTCCTGTCCTCTCTCCTGTCCTCTCTCCATCGCTCTCCTCTCCTGTCATTGCTCCATTGCTCTACTCTCCTCACATGTGGTGAAATCCAAACTCTGTGGCACCATGCTCCAGCCCACTGATTGGTCAGTACCTGGTTTTGATCTGTGGTGCTGATTGGTTGTTGCTAAGCAGTGAGGAGCTATGTACAGAACAACATGGCATCATGGTCCTAACGACTGTCTACCTCCGTCCCTCCCTCTATCACCAACCCCACCTTTTCCCTCTAACACACCCAATACTGCAGTGATGCAGCATGGGTCCACAGTGACTAATACATTAATACAATAATGTACTCCAACAGCAGAGTTCACTCCAACAGCAGAGTTTACTCCAACAGCAGAGTTTACTCCAACTCCAACAGCAGAGTTTACTCCAACTCCAACAGCAGAGTTTACTCCAACTCCAACAGCAGAGTTTACTCCAACTCCAACAGCAGAGTTTACTCCAACAGCAGAGTTTACTCCAACTCCAACAGCAGAGTTTACTCCAACAGCAGAGTTTACTCCAACTCCAACAGCAGAGTTTACTCCAACTCCAACAGCAGAGTTTACTCCAACTCCAACAGCAGAGTTTACTCCAACAGCAGAGTTTACTCCAACAGCAGAGTTTACTCCAACAGCAGAGTTTACTCCAACAGCAGAGTTTACTCCAACTCCAACAGCAGAGTTTACTCCAACTCCAACAGCAGAGTTTACTCCAACTCCAACAGCAGAGTTTACTCCAACAGCAGAGTTTACTCCAACAGCAGAGTTTACTCCAACTCCAACAGCAGAGTTTACTCCAACTCCAACAGCAGAGTTTACTCCAACTCCAACAGCAGAGTTTACTCCAACTCCAACAGCAGAGTTTACTCCAACAGCAGAGTTTACTCCAACTCCAACAGCAGAGTTTACTCCAACTCCAACAGCAGAGTTTACTCCAACTCCAACAGCAGAGTTTACTCCAACTCCAACAGCAGAGTTTACTCCAACTCCAACAGCAGAGTTTACTCCAACAGCAGAGTTTACTCCAACTCCAACAGCAGAGTTTACTCCAACAGCAGAGTTTACTCCAACAGCAGAGTTTACTACAACTCCAACAGCAGAGTTTACTCCAACTCCAACAGCAGAGTTTACTCCAACTCCAACAGCAGAGTTTACTACAACAGCAGAGTTTACTCCAACAGCAGAGTTTACTCCAACAGCAGAGTTTACTACAACTCCAACAGCAGAGTTTACTCCAACTCCAACAGCAGAGTTTACTACAACAGCAGAGTTTACTCCAACAGCAGAGTTTACTCCAACAGCAGAGTTTACTACAACTCCAACAGCAGAGTTTACTCCAACTCCAACAGCAGAGTTTACTACAACAGCAGAGTTTACTCCAACAGCAGAGTTTACTACAACAGCAGAGTTTACTCCAACAGCAGAGTTTACTCCAACAGCAGAGTTTACTACCAACAGCAGGTTCCACAGCAGAGTTTACTCCAACCCAACAGCAGAGTTTACTACAACTCCAACAGCAGAGTTTACTCCAACTCCAACAGCAGAGTTTACTCCAACTCCAACAGCAGAGTTTACTACAACAGCAGAGTTTACTCCAACAGCAGAGTTTACTCCAACTCCAACAGCAGAGTTTACTCCAACTCCAACAGCAGAGTTTACTACAACAGCAGAGTTTACTCCAACAGCAGAGTTTACTACAACAGCAGAGTTTACTCCAACAGCAGAGTTTACTCCAACAGCAGAGTTTACTACAACTCCAACAGCAGAGTTTACTCCAACTCCAACAGCAGAGTTTACTCCAACTCCAACAGCAGAGTTTACTACAACAGCAGAGTTTACTCCAACAGCAGAGTTTACTCCAACAGCAGAGTTTACTCCAACAGCAGAGTTTACTCCAACAGCAGAGTTTACTCCAACAGCAGAGTTTACTCCAACAGCAGAGTTTACTACAACTCCAACAGCAGAGTTTACTCCAACTCCAACAGCAGAGTTTACTACAACAGCAGAGTTTACTCCAACAGCAGAGTTTACTACAACAGCAGAGTTTACTCCAACAGCAGAGTTTACTCCAACAGCAGAGTTTACTACAACTCCAACAGCAGAGTTTACTCCAACTCCAACAGACAACTCCAACAGCAGAGTTTACTACAACAGCAGAGTTTACTCCAACAGCAGAGTTTACTACAACAGCAGAGTTTACTCCAACAGCAGAGTTTACTCCAACAGCAGAGTTTACTACAACTCCAACAGCAGAGTTTACTCCAACTCCAACAGCAGAGTTTACTACAACACCCAAAGCAGGTTTACTCCAACAGCAGAGTTTACTCCAACTCCAACAGCAGAGTTTACTCCAACTCCAACAGCAGAGTTTACTACAACAGCAGAGTTTACTCCAACAGCAGAGTTTACTCCAACAGCAGAGTTTACTACAACTCCAACAGCAGAGTTTACTCCAACTCCAACAGCAGAGTTTACTACAACAGCAGAGTTTAATAACAAGATCACTGATCATCAATTATTCATCAGTCCAACCTGTTCTAACAATATTATTACTAGCACTAGTTCTACTGGACTAGTCGGAACGACTGAAGGAAAGAAGAGAGACGTTTTGGGGTAAGAGGAGACTAACGATTCTGACATCTGGTGGTCCAACTGATAAAGTTACTATCACAGAAACATGTCAAGGATTGCTAGTTCATGTGTTACAGTATAAACTTAAGTGACAAGTAAACTATTGAAAATGACTATTCAATGACTATAGATGACAATTTAGTTACAACTTAAAACAATGTTTTCTTCTCAGCTGAGTAGGATTCTGTTTCTCACGGAGGACTTGGTAAAGAGATGACGGCGAGCAGCGCCTTTCTTCACCCAATGACAGAACCTTCAGTTTGGCCAGAAGTTGTATTTATACACCAACAACTTCCCCGGTTACAGAATAATTTCCCCGGTTACAGAATAATTTCCCCGGTTACAGAATAACTTCCCCGGTTACAGAATAATTTCCCCGGTTACAGAACGATCTAGTGAGACCAAGAAAACAAGGACATGAACTCTCCCCTCCTTACCCCCCTCTCCTCTCAAACCTCCTTCCCACTCCCCTCCTCCCCCTCTCCTCTCAAATCAACTCCCCTCCTCCGCCTCTCAAACCAACTCTCCTCCTCTCAAACCAACTCTCTCCCCTCCTCCTCTCCTCTCAAACCAACTCTCTCCCCTACTCCTCCTCTCCTCTCAAACCAACTCTCTCCCCTCCTCCTCCTCCTCTCAAACCAACTCTCTCCCCTCCTCCTCTCCTCTCAAACCAACTCTCTCCCCTAC
The DNA here is from genome assembly GCF_020615455.1 of Coregonus clupeaformis. Taxonomy (NCBI): domain Eukaryota; kingdom Metazoa; phylum Chordata; class Actinopteri; order Salmoniformes; family Salmonidae; genus Coregonus; species Coregonus clupeaformis. The sequence goes on along the minus strand of NW_025533515.1, from coordinate 719,977 downwards.
TCCTCCTCTCCTCTCAAACCAACTCTCTCCCCTCCTCCTCTCCTCTCAAACCAACTCTCTCCCCTACTCCTCCTCCTCTCAAACCAACTCTCCCTCCCTACTCCCCTCCTCTCCTCTCAAACCAACTCTCTCCCCTACTCCTCCTCTCCTCTCAAACCAACTCTCTCCCCTCCTCCTCTCCTCTCAAACCAACTCTCTCCCCTACTCCTCCTCCTCTCAAACCAACTCTCTCCCCTCCTCCTCCTCTCAAACCAACTCTCCCCTCCTCCTCCTCTCCTCTCAAACCAACTCTCTCCCCTACTCCTCCTCCTCTCAAACCAACTCTCTCCCCTACTCCTCCTCTCCTCTCAAACCAACTCTCTCCCCTACTCCTCCTCTCCTCTCAAACCAACTCTCTCCCCTCCTCCTCCTCCTCTCAAACCAACTCTCTCCCCTCCTCCTCCTCCTCTCAAACCAACTCTCTCCCCTACTCCTCCTCTCCTCTCAAACCAACTCTCTCCCCTACTCCTCCTCCTCTCAAACCAACTCTCTCCCCTACTCCTCCTCTCCTCTCAAACCAACTCTCTCCCCTCCTCCTCCTCCTCTCAAACCAACTCTCTCCCCTACTCCTCCTCTCCTCTCAAACCAACTCTCTCCCCTCCTCCTCCTCTCCTCTCAAACCAACTCTCTCCCCTCCTCCTCCTCTCAAACCAACTCTCTCCCCTACTCCTCCTCCTCCTCTCAAACCAACTCTCTCCCCTACTCCTCCTCTCCTCTCAAACCAACTCTCCCCTCCTCCTCCTCCTCTCAAACCAACTCTCTCCCCTACTCCTCCTCCTCTCAAACCAACTCTCCCCTCCTCCTCCTCCTCTCAAACCAACTCTCTCCCCTCCTCCTCCTCCTCTCAAACCAACTCTCCCCTACTCCTCCTCTCCTCTCAAACCAACTCTCTCCCCTCCTCCTCCTCCTCTCAAACCAACTCTCCCCCTCCTCCTCCTCCTCTCAAACCAACTCTCTCCCCTCCTCCTCCTCTCAAACCAACTCTCTCCCCTACTCCTCCTCTCCTCTCAAACCAACTCTCTCCCCTCCTCCTCTCCTCTCAAACCAACTCTCTCCCCTCCTCCTCCTCTCAAACCAACTCTCTCCCCTCCTCCTCCTCCTCTCAAACCAACTCTCTCCCCTCCTCCTCTCCTCTCAAACCAACTCTCTCCCCTCCTCCTCCTCCTCTCAAACCAACTCTCTCCCCTCCTCCTCCTCCTCCTCTCAAACCAACTCTCTCCCCCTCCTCCTCCTCTCAAACCAACTCTCCCCCCTACTCCTCCTCTCCTCTCAAACCAACTCTCTCTCCCCTACTCCTCCTCCTCTCAAACCAACTCTCCCCTACTCCTCCTCCTCTCAAACCAACTCTCTCCCCTCCTCCTCCTCCTCTCAAACCAACTCTCTCCCCTCCTCCTCCTCCTCTCAAACCAACTCTCTCCCCTACTCCTCCTCTCCTCTCAAACCAACTCTCTCCCCTACTCCTCCTCCTCCTCTCAAACCAACTCTCTCCCCTCCTCCTCCTCCTCCTCCTCCTCTCAAACCAACTTCTCTCTTCTACTCCACTTCTCTCCTGTTCTCCCTCCAGATCTGCCAACAACTCAAGCACTATCCCCGTCCTCCGACGTAATTGGCCAACAAGTTTCCCAACTCAGACCGGCTGATTGGCTGTTGCTAAGCAGTAGGCTGTGGGAGCCGGCCATCTAGTGGAAGCAGCTCAGAGTTCCTCTGAACACCACCTCCAGAGGATCCTGTGTGGCAGGGTCATACTACCCATCACAGCTATCAAACACCAGCTCCATGTTCAGATGTAAACAGTAAACTTTCAAATCTGTTTGAACGTAACTATGGCAACACAGCCCAGTGAGGTGACTTTCTTCCATCGGTCTACTGAGAACAGTAAGCTGCCCAGAAACTGCAGATCATAGTGAAATCGCCATAGTGGGCTGACGCTATTTATAGATCTGATAGACTGAACAGTGAAACAGGCTACGTCCCAAATGGCACCCTATTCCCTATATAGTGCACTACTTTAGACCAGAGAATGGCACCCTATTCCCTATATAGTGCACTACTTTAGACCAGAGAATGGCACCCTATTCCCTATATAGTGCACTACTTTAGACCAGAGAATGGCACCCTATTCCCTATATAGTGCACTACTTTAGACCAGAGAATGGCACCCTATTCCCTATATAGTGCACTACTTTAGACCAGAGAATGGCACCCTATTCCCTATATGGTGCACTACTTTAGACCAGAGAATGGCACCCTATTCCCTATATAGTGCACTACTTTAGACCAGAGAATGGCACCCTATTCCCTATATGGTGCACTACTTTAGACCAGAGAATGGCACCCTATTCCCTATATAGTGCACTACTTTAGACCAGAGAATGGCACCCTATTCCCTATATAGTACACTACTTTAGACCAGAGAATGGCACCCTATTCCCTATATAGTGCACTACTTTAGACCAGAGAATGACACCCTATTCCCTATATAGTGCACTACTTTAGACCAGAGAATGGCACCCTATTCCCTATATAGTGCACTACTTTAGACCAGAGAATGGCACCCTATTCCCTATGTAGTGCACTACTTTAGACTAGAGAATGGCACCCTATTCCCTATATAGTACACTACTTTAGACCAGAGAATGGCACCCTATTCCCTATATAGTGCACTACTTTAGACCAGAGAATGGCACCCTATTCCCTATATAGTGCACTACTTTAGACCAGAGAATGGCACCCTATTCCCTATATAGTACACTACTTTAGACCAGAGAATGGCACCCTATTCCCTATATAGTACACTACTTTAGACCAGAGAATGGCACCCTATTCCCTATATAGTACACTACTTTAGACCAGAGAATGGCACCCTATTCCCTATGTAGTGCACTACTTTAGACTAGAGAATGGCACCCTATTCCCTATATAGTACACTACTTTAGACCAGAGAATGGCACCCTATTCCCTATATAGTACACTACTTTAGACCAGAGAATGGCACCCTATTCCCTATATAGTACACTACTTTAGACCAGAGAATGGCACCCTATTCCCTATATAGTACACTACTTTAGACCAGAGAATGGCACCCTATTCCCTATATAGTGCACTACTTTAGACCAGAGAATGGCACCCTATTCCCTATATAGTGCACTACTTTAGACCAGAGAATGGCACCCTATTCCTTATATAGTACACTACTTTAGACCAGAGAATGGCACCCTATTCCCTATATAGTACACTACTTTAGACCAGAGAATGGCACCCTATTCCCTATATAGTACACTACTTTTGATCAGGTCCCAAAGTGCACTATATAGGGAATAGGGTGCTATTTGGGACGCAGTGAAAGACACTTAAAGAGTACAGAGACATCAGACAATAAAAATAACTATCCTGCCAGACAGACTGTTGTCCTGTTGGGCCTGCCAGACAGACTGTTGTCCTGTTGGGCCTGCCAGACAGACTGTTGTCCTGTTGGGCCTGCCAGACAGACTGTTGTCCTGTTGGGCCTGCCAGACAGACTGTTGTCCTGTTGGGCCTGCCAGACAGACTGTTGTCCTGTTGGGCCTGCCAGACAGACTGTTGTCCTGTTGGGCCTGCCAGACAGACTGTTGTCCTGTTGGGCCTGCCAGACAGACTGTTGTCCTGTTGGGCCTGCCAGACAGACTGTTGTCCTGTTGGGCCTGCCAGACAGACTGTTGTCCTGTTGGGCCTGCCAGACAGACTGTTGTCCTGTTGGGCCTGCCAGACAGACTGTTGTCCTGTTGGGGCTGCCAGACAGACTGTTGTCCTGTTGGGGCTGCCAGACAGACTGTTGTCCTGTTGGGCCTGCCAGACAGACTGTTGTCCTGTTGGGCCTGCCAGACAGACTGTTGTCCTGTTGGGCCTGCCAGACAGACTGTTGTCCTGTTGGGGCTGCCAGACAGACTGTTGTCCTGTTGGGGCTGCCAGACAGACTGTTGTCCTGTTGGGGCTGCCAGACAGACTGTTGTCCTGTTGGGGCTGCCAGACAGACTGTTGTCCTGTTGGGCCTGCCAGACAGACTGTTGTCCTGTTGGGCCTGCCAGACAGACTGTTGTCCTGTTGGGCCTGCCAGACAGACTGTTGTCCTGTTGGGCCTGCCAGACAGACTGTTGTCCTGTTGGGGCTGCCAGACAGACTGTTGTCCTGTTGGGGCTGCCAGACAGATTGTTGTGCTGTTGGGGCTGCCAGACAGACTGTTGTGCTGTTGGGGCTGCCAGACAGACTGTTGTCCTGTTGGGGCTGCCAGACAGATTGTTGTCCTGTTGGGGCTGCCAGACAGATTGTTGTCCTGTTGGGGCTGCCAGACAGATTGTTGTCCTGTTGGGGCTATAATAACCTATGATTATACAGCCTAGCCCACACGTGGACTTGAGGTCAAATTAAAATCAGCTTTATGCAACATCCTTGTGCGTACATTTTGGGAGCGAGCGATGGTCCTCTTAGTTAGAACGTGGAAACTGAACCAGTGGTCCCAGTGAACTACTGACATACACTGAGTGTACAAAACATTAAGAACACCTGCTCTTTCCATGAAAGCTATGATCCCTTATTGATGGCACTTGTTAAATCCACTTCAATCAGTGTAGATGAAGGGGAGGAGACAGGTTAAAGGAATTTAAATAAGTCTTGAGACAATTGAGACATGGATTGTGTATGTGTGCTATTCAGAGACAAAATATTTAAATGCCTTTGAACCGGTTTGTGTCAAGAACTGCAACGCTGCTGGGTTTTTCAAGCTCAACAGTTTCCCGTGTATATTAAGAATGGTCTATACAGTATGTTGTGTCCACTCAGTGTCCACTCAGTATGTTGTGTCCTTGTCGTTTACTCAAAAGAGAGGGACAATTTATAGACGGGTAAAGAAGTGTTACAAAGGAACTCAGATTTTAGATCCAGCTGTTTATGGTTTGTTTTGAAAGTGATGATCCATTGTGGAGGAGTAAGGTGCATCATATAATCCTGCTCCAGGGGAAACAGCTTCCCCCACAAAGTGGTTCCTACTATTTGGAAAACATTTAGACTATTTAAACTATTTAGCCCTGTGGGATAAACAAGGATTAAACCAATGATGACATATAGCCTACCAAGGCCTACATCAAGTCTATGGATAGACTACTGGTGAGCAGACGGACAGACTTGATGGTGAGCAGACGGACAGACTTGATGGTGAGCAGACGGACAGACTTGATGGTGAGCAGACGGACAGACTTGATGGTGAGCAGACGGACAGACTTGATGGTGAGCAGATGGACTTGAATGAAATGATAGAGCTCACTCATAAATATATGTGTTTGTGTGTGTGTGTGTGTTAGCAGGTGTGAAGCCAGGTCTCATTCTCACCCCAGCAAGCCACTGACTGAGTCCCATATCTGTCCCACTAAACAAACACTAGTGGCTGAAACAGAAGGGCTGGCTGGCTGGAGCCCAGAGAGTTTGCCCTTTATCACATAGGATGCATCCCAAATGCTACCCTTCTCTAATTAGTGCACTACTTTTGACTAGTGATTAGAATGTTCCTTTATTTAGGTCCCCTAGTTTAGCATAAACACAGACAGACAGACAGACAGAGACAGACAGACAGAGACAGACAGACAGACAGACAGACAGAGACAGACAGACAGACAGACAGAGACAGACAGACAGAGACAGACAGAGACACAGACAGAGACACACAGACAGAGACAGACAGACAGAGACAGACAGAGACAGACAGACAGAGACAGAGACAGACAGACAGACCAGTCTCCTTTTCAAATCAAATCAAATGTTATTGGTCACATACACGTGTTTAGCAGATGTTATAGTGGGTGTAGCGAAATGCTTGTGCTTCTAGCTCCGACAGTGCAGTAATATCTAACAATTACACAACATATACCCAATACACACAAAACTAGTAAGGAATTGAATGTAAGAATATATACATATATGGACAAGCAATGACAGAGTGGCATAGACTAAGATACAGTAGAATATTATAGAATACAGTATATACATATGAGATGAGTAGTGCAAGATATGGAAACATTATTAAAGTGACTAGTGTTCCATTTCTTAAAGTGGCCAGTGATTTCAATAGGCAGCAGCAGCCTCTAATGTGCTAGTGATGGCTATTTAACAGTCTGATGGCCTTGAGATAGAAGCTGTTTTTCATTCTCTCTGTCCCAGCTTTGATGCACCTGTACTGACCTCGCCTTCTGGATGATAGCGGGGTGAACAGGCAGTGGCTCGGGTGGTTGATGTCCTTGATGATCTTTTTGGCCTTCCTGTGACATCGGGTGCTGTATGTGTCTTGGAGGGCGGGTAGTTTGCCCCCGGTAATGTGTTCGGCAGACCGCACCACCCTCTGGAGAGACCTGCGGTTGCGGGCGGTGCAGTTGCCGTACCAGGCGGTGATGTGTACGCCAAGGAACTTGAAGCTTTCCACCTTCTCCACTGCGGTCCCGTCGACGTGGATAGGGGGGTGCACCCTCTGCTGTTTCCTGAAGTCCACGATCATCTCCTTTGTTTTGTTGACGTTGAGTGAGAGGTTATTTTCCTGGCACCACACTCCCAGAGCCCTCACCTCCTCCCTGTAGGCGGTCTCGTCACTGTTAGTAATCAAGCCTACTACTGTTGTGTCGTCAGCAAACTTGATGATTGAGTTGGAGGCGTGCTTGGACACGCAGTCATGGGTGAACAGGGAGTACAGGAGGGGGCTGAGCATGCACCCTTGTGGGGCCCCAGTGTTGAGGATCAGCGAAGTGGAGATGTTGTTTCCTACCTTCACCACCTGGGGGCGGCCTGTCAGGAAGTCCAGGACCCAGTTGCACAGGGCGGGGTTCAGACCCAGGGCCTCGAGCTTAATGATGAGCTTGGAGGGTACTATGGTGTTGAATGCTGAGCTATAGTCAATGAACAGCATTCTTACATAGGTATTCCTCTTGTCCAGATGGGATAGGGCAGTGGGCAGTGTGATGGCGATTGCATCGTCTGTGGATCTATTTGGGCGGTATGCAAATTGAAGAGTCTCCTTTACAACAAGCCTTTCCCTGACCTACAGACAGACAGGTCTCCTTTACAACAAGCCTTTCCCTGACCTACAGACAGACAGGTCTCCTTTACAACAAGCCTTTCCCTGACCTACAGACAGACAGGTCTCCTTTACAACAAGCCTTTCCCTGACCTACAGACAGACAGGTCTCCCTTTACAACAAGCCTTTCCCTGACCTACAGACAGACAGGTCTCCTTTACAACAAGCCTTTCCCTGACCTACAGACAGACAGGTCTGCTTTACAACAAGCCTTTCCCTGACCTACAGACAGACAGGTCTGCTTTACAACAAGCCTTTCCCTGACCTACAGACAGACAGTTCTCCTTTACAACAAGCCTTTCCCTGACCTACAGACAGACAGGTCTCCTTTACAACAAGCCTTTCCCTGACCTACAGACAGACAGACACGTCTCCTTTACAACAAGCCTTTCCCTGACCTACAGACAGACAGTTCTCCTTTACAACAAGCCTTTCCCTGACCTACAGACAGACAGATCTCCTTTACAACAAGCCTTTCCCTGACCTACAGACAGACAGGTCTGCTTTACAACAAGCCTTTCCCTGACCTACAGACAGACAGGTCTCCTTTACAACAAGCCTTTCCCTGACCTACAGACAGACAGGTCTGCTTTACAACAAGCCTTTCCCTGACCTACAGACAGACAGGTCTCCTTTATAACAAGCCTTTCCCTGACCTACAGACAGACAGGTCTCCTTTACAACAAGCCTTTCCCTGACCTACAGACAGACAGGTCTCCTTTACAACAAGCCTTTCCCTGACCTACAGACAGACAGGTCTCCTTTACAACAAGCCTTTCCCTGACCTACAGACAGACAGGTCTCCCTTTACAACAAGCCTTTCCCTGACCTACAGACAGACAGGTCTCCCTTTACAACAAGCCTTTCCCTGACCTACAGACAGACAGGTCTCCTTTACAACAAGCCTTTCCCTGACCTACAGACAGACAGGTCTCCCTTTACAACAAGCCTTTCCCTGACCTACAGACAGACAGGTCTCCTTTACAACAAGCCTTTCCCTGACCTACAGACAGACAGGTCTCCTTTACAACAAGCCTTTCCCTGACCTACAGACAGGTCTCCTTTACAACAAGCCTGTCCCTGACCTACAGACAGACAGATCTCCTTTACAACAAGCCTTTCCCTGACCTACAGACAGACAGGTCTGCTTTACAACAAGCCTTTCCCTGACCTACAGACAGACAGGTCTGCTTTACAACAAGCCTTTCCCTGACCTACAGACAGACAGGTCTGCTTTACAACAAGCCTTTCCCTGACCTACAGACAGACAGGTCTCCTTTACAACAAGCCTTTCCCTGACCTACAGAAAGACAGGTCTCCTTTACAACAAGCCTTTCCCTGACCTACAGACAGACAGGTCTCCTTTACAACAAGCCTTTCCCTGACCTACAGACAGACAGGTCTCCTTTACAACAAGCCTTTCCCTGACCTACAGACAGACAGGTCTGCTTTACAACAAGCCTTTCCCTGACCTACAGACAGACAGACAGGTCTCCTTTACAACAAGCCTTTCCCTGACCTACAGACAGACAGGTCTCCTTTACAACAAGCCTTTCCCTGACCTACAGACAGACAGGTCTGCTTTACAACAAGCCTTTCCCTGACCTACAGACAGACAGGTCTCCTTTACAACAAGCCTTTCCCTGACCTACAGACAGACAGGTCTGCTTTACAACAAGCCTTTCCCTGACCTACAGACAGACAGACAGGTCTCCTTTACAACAAGCCTTTCCCTGACCTACAGACAGACAGGTCTGCTTTACAACAAGCCTTTCCCTGACCTACAGACAGACAGGTCTCCTTTACAACAAGCCTTTCCCTGACCTACAGACAGACAGGTCTCCTTTACAACAAGCCTTTCCCTGACCTACAGACAGACAGGTCTGCTTTACAACAAGCCTTTCCCTGACCTACAGACAGACAGACAGGTCTCCTTTACAACAAGCCTTTCCCTGACCTACAGACAGACAGGTCTCCTTTACAACAAGCCTTTCCCTGACCTACAGACAGACAGGTCTGCTTTACAACAAGCCTTTCCCTGACCTACAGACAGACAGGTCTCCTTTACAACAAGCCTTTCCCTGACCTACAGACAGACAGGTCTCCTTTACAACAAGCCTTTCCCTGACCTACAGACAGACAGGTCTGCTTTACAACAAGCCTTTCCCTGACCTACAGACAGACAGACAGGTCTCCTTTACAACAAGCCTTTCCCTGACCTACAGACAGACAGGTCTGCTTTACAACAAGCCTTTCCCTGACCTACAGACAGACAGGTCTCCTTTACAACAAGCCTTTCCCTGACCTACAGACAGACAGGTCTGCTTTACAACAAGCCTTTCCCTGACCTACAGACAGACAGACAGGTCTCCTTTACAACAAGCCTTTCCCTGACCTACAGACAGACAGGTCTGCTTTACAACAAGCCTTTCCCTGACCTACAGACAGACAGGTCTCCCTTTACAACAAGCCTTTCCCTGACCTACAGACAGACAGGTCTCCTTTACAACAAGCCTTTCCCTGACCTACAGACAGACAGGTCTGCTTTACAACAAGCCTTTCCCTGACCTACAGACAGACAGACAGGTCTCCTTTACAACAAGCCTTTCCCTGACCTACAGACAGACAGGTCTGCTTTACAACAAGCCTTTCCCTGACCTACAGACAGACAGGTCTCCTTTACAACAAGCCTTTCCCTGACCTACAGACAGACAGGTCTGCTTTACAACAAGCCTTTCCCTGACCTACAGACAGACAGGTCTCCTTTACAACAAGCCTTTCCCTGACCTACAGACAGACAGGTCTCCTTTACAACAAGCCTTTCCCTGACCTACAGACAGACAGGTCTCCTTTACAACAAGCCTTTCCCTGACCTACAGACAGACAGGTCTCCTTTACAACAAGCCTTTCCCTGACCTACAGACAGACAGGTCTGCTTTACAACAAGCCTTTCCCTGACCTTTCACCGTGTGTAAATAACATGTCATTAATGTGTGTTGTAGACATGTAATAATGGCTTATTGTTAACTATATTACCCTGTTATGTTGTTCTAGTACAGGACCTGTAGATAATCACAGCTACGTTGGCTTCAAACATGCTCTGAAATGGAGTCAGTGGCGTAGACTAGCAGACTAGGGCATCATACAGTGAGAGAGAGATGGGTGTGACTACCCGCACCATGGAATGGGCTGCGGCGTCTTAGATTCCATAAAGAGCGCTTTTCAAATCTCTTCGGGTCGATCACATATTGATCATCGGATGATTCTCATCTCATCTGTCTGGTGGTTGAGATGCTCTATGTGTTTTCAGTCAGACTGTACCTACCGCATGTTGTCCAACATCGTTAGGATGTATAGGCTATCAACTGTGTTGTCCAACATCATTAGGATGTATAGGCTACCTACCGCATGTTGTCCAACATCGTTAGGATGTATAGGCTATCAACTGTGTTGTCCAACATCATTAGGATGTATAGGCTATCAACTGTGTTGTCCAACATCATTAGGATGTATAGGCTATCAACTGTGTTGTCCAACATCATTAGGATGTATAGGCTATCAACTGTGTTGTCCAACATCATTAGGATGTATAGGCTATCAACTGTGTTGTCCAACATCGTTAGGATGTATAGGCTACCTACCGTATGTTGTCCAACATCGTTATGATGTATAGGCTATCAACTGTGTTGTCCAACATCATTAGGATGTATAGGCTATCAACTGTGTTGTCCAACATCATTAGGATGTATAGGCTATCAACTGTGTTGTCCAACATCATTAGGATGTATAGGCTATCAACTGTGTTGTCCAACATCGTTAGGATGTATAGGCTATCAACTGTGTTGTCCAACATCGTTATGATGTATAGGCTATCAACTGTGTTGTCCAACATCATTAGGATGTATAGGCTATCAACTGTGTTGTCCAACATCATTAGGATGTATAGGCTATCAACTGTGTTGTCCAACATCGTTAGGATGTATAGGCTATCAACGGTGTTGTCCAACATCGTTAGGATGTATAGGCTATCAACTGTGTTGTCCAACATCATTAGGATGTATAGGCTATCAACTGTGTTGTCCAACATCGTTAGGATGTATAGGCTATCAACTGTGTTGTCCAACATCGTTAGGATGTATAGGCTATCAACTGTGTTGTCCAACATCATTAGGATGTATAGGCTATCAACTGTGTTGTCCAACATCATTAGGATGTATAGGCTATCAACTGTGTTGTCCAACATCGTTAGGATGTATAGGCTATCAACTGTGTTGTCCAACATCATTAGGATGTATAGGCTATCAACTGTGGTGTCCAATGTCATTAGGATGTATAGGCTATCAACTGTGTTGTCCAACATCATTAGGATGTATAGGCTACCTACCGCATGTTGTCCAACATCGTTAGGATGTATAGGCTATCAACTGTGTTGTCCAACGTCGTTAGGATGTATAGGCTATCAACTGTGTTGTCCAACATCGTTAGGATGTATAGGCTATCAACTGTGTTGTCCAACATCATTAGGATGTATAGGCTATCAACTGTGTTGTCCAACATCGTTAGGATGTATAGGCTATCAACTGTGTTGTCCAACATCGTTATGATGTATAGGCTATCAACTGTGTTGTCCAACATCATTAGGATGTATAGGCTATCAACTGTGTTGTCCAACGTCGTTAGGATGTATAGGCTATCAACTGTGTTGTCCAACATCATTAGGATGTATAGGCTATCAACTGTGTTGTCCAACATCATTAAGATGTATAGGCTATCAACTGTGTTGTCCAACATCATTAGGATGTATAGGCTATCAACTGTGTTGTCCAACATCATTAGGATGTATAGGCTATCAACTGTGTTGTCCAACATCATTAGGATGTATAGGCTATCAACTGTGTTGTCCAACATCATTAGGATGTATAGGCTACCTACCGCATGTTGTCCAACGTCGTTAGGATGTATAGGCTATCAACTGTGTTGTCCAACATCATTAGGATGTATAGGCTATCAACTGTGTTGTCCAACATCATTAGGATGTATAGGCTACCTACCGCATGTTGTCCAACATCATTAGGATGTATAGGCTATCAACTGTGTTGTCCAACATCGTTATGATGTATAGGCTATCAACTGTGTTGTCCAACGTCGTTATGATGTATAGGCTATCAACTGTGTTGTCCAACATCGTTATGATGTATAGGCTATCAACTGTGTTGTCCAACGTCGTTAGGATGTATAGGCTATCAACTGTGTTGTCCAACATCGTTAGGATGTATAGGCTATCAACTGTGTTGTCCAACGTCGTTATGATGTATAGGCTATCAACTGTGTTGTCCAACATCGTTAGGATGTATAGGCTATCAACGGTGTTGTCCAACATCATTAGGATGTATAGGCTATCAACTGTGTTGTCCAACGTCGTTAGGATGTATAGGCTATCAACTGTGTTGTCCAACATCATTAGGATGTATAGGCTATCAACGGTGTTGTCCAACATCGTTATGATGTATAGGCTATCAACTGTGTTGTCCAACATCATTAGGATGTATAGACTATCAACTGTGTTGTCCAACGTCATTAGGATGTATAGGCTATCAACTGTGTTGTCCAACATCGTTAGGATGTATAGGCTATCAACTGTGTTGTCCAACATCATTAGGATGTATAGGCTATCAACTGTGGTGTCCAACGTCGTTATGATGTATAGGCTATCAACTGTGTTGTCCAACATCGTTAGGATGTATAGGCTATCAACTGTGTTGTCCAACATCATTAGGATGTATAGGCTATCAACTGTGTTGTCCAACATCGTTAGGATGTATAGGCTATCAACTGTGTTGTCCAACGTCGTTATGATGTATAGGCTATCAACGGTGTTGTCCAACATCGTTATGATGTATAGGCTATCAACTGTGTTGTCCAACATCATTAGGATGTATAGGCTATCAACTGTGTTGTCCAACATCGTTATGATGTATAGGCTATCAACTGTGTTGTCCAACATCATTATGATGTATAGGCTATCAACTGTGTTGTCCAACATCATTAGGATGTATAGGCTATCAACTGTGTTGTCCAACATCGTTAGGATGTATAGGCTATCAACTGTGTTGTCCAACGTCATTAGGATGTATAGGCTATCAACTGTGGTGTCCAACGTCGTTATGATGTATAGGCTATCAACTGTGTTGTCCAACATCGTTAGGATGTATAGGCTATCAACTGTGTTGTCCAACATCGTTAGGATGTATAGGCTATCAACTGTGTTGTCCAACATCATTAGGCTGTATAGGCTATCAACTGTGTTGTCCAACATCGTTATGATGTATAGGCTATCAACTGTGTTGTCCAACATCGTTAGGATGTATAGGCTATCAACTGTGTTGTCCAACATCATTAGGATGTATAGGCTACCTACCGCATGTTGTCCAACATCGTTAGGATGTATAGGCTATCAACTGTGTTGTCCAACGTCGTTAGGATGTATAGGCTATCAACTGTGTTGTCCAACATCGTTAGGATGTATAGGCTATCAACTGTGTTGTCCAACATCATTAGGATGTATAGGCTATCAACTGTGTTGTCCAACATCGTTAGGATGTATAGGCTATCAACTGTGTTGTCCAACATCGTTATGATGTATAGGCTATCAACTGTGTTGTCCAACATCATTAGGATGTATAGGCTATCAACTGTGTTGTCCAACGTCGTTAGGATGTATAGGCTATCAACTGTGTTGTCCAACATCATTAGGATGTATAGGCTATCAACTGTGTTGTCCAACATCATTAGGATGTATAGGCTATCAACTGTGTTGTCCAACATCATTAGGATGTATAGGCTATCAACTGTGTTGTCCAACATCATTAGGATGTATAGGCTATCAACTGTGTTGTCCAACATCATTAGGATGTATAGGCTATCAACTGTGTTGTCCAACATCATTAGGATGTATAGGCTACCTACCGCATGTTGTCCAACGTCGTTAGGATGTATAGGCTATCAACTGTGTTGTCCAACATCATTAGGATGTATAGGCTATCAACTGTGTTGTCCAACATCATTAGGATGTATAGGCTACCTACCGCATGTTGTCCAACATCATTAGGATGTATAGGCTATCAACTGTGTTGTCCAACATCGTTATGATGTATAGGCTATCAACTGTGTTGTCCAACATCATTAGGATGTATAGGCTATCAACTGTGTTGTCCAACGTCGTTATGATGTATAGGCTATCAACTGTGTTGTCCAACATCGTTATGATGTATAGGCTATCAACTGTGTTGTCCAACGTCGTTAGGATGTATAGGCTATCAACTGTGTTGTCCAACATCGTTAGGATGTATAGGCTATCAACTGTGTTGTCCAACGTCGTTATGATGTATAGGCTATCAACTGTGTTGTCCAACGTCGTTAGGATGTATAGGCTATCAACGGTGTTGTCCAACATCATTAGGATGTATAGGCTATCAACTGTGTTGTCCAACGTCGTTAGGATGTATAGGCTATCAACTGTGTTGTCCAACATCATTAGGATGTATAGGCTATCAACGGTGTTGTCCAACATCGTTATGATGTATAGGCTATCAACTGTGTTGTCCAACATCATTAGGATGTATAGACTATCAACTGTGTTGTCCAACGTCATTAGGATGTATAGGCTATCAACTGTGTTGTCCAACATCGTTAGGATGTATAGGCTATCAACTGTGGTGTCCAACGTCGTTAGGATGTATAGGCTATCAACTGTGGTGTCCAACGTCGTTATGATGTATAGGCTATCAACTGTGTTGGCCAACATCGTTAGGATGTATAGGCTATCAACTGTGTTGTCCAACATCATTAGGATGTATAGGCTATCAACTGTGTTGTCCAACATCGTTAGGATGTATAGGCTATCAACTGTGTTGTCCAACGTCGTTATGATGTATAGGCTATCAACGGTGTTGTCCAACATCGTTATGATGTATAGGCTATCAACTGTGTTGTCCAACATCGTTATGATGTATAGGCTATCAACTGTGTTGTCCAACATCATTAGGATGTATAGGCTATCAACTGTGTTGTCCAACATCATTAGGATGTATAGGCTATCAACTGTGTTGTCCAACGTCATTAGGATGTATAGGCTATCAACTGTGTTGTCCAACGTCGTTAGGATGTATAGGCTATCAACTGTGTTGTCCAACGTCATTAGGATGTATAGGCTATCAACTGTGTTGTCCAACATCGTTATGATGTATAGGCTATCAACTGTGTTGTCCAACATCGTTATGATGTATAGGCTATCAACTGTGTTGTCCAACGTCGTTAGGATGTATAGGCTATCAACTGTGTTGTCCAACGTCGTTAGGATGTATAGGCTATCAACTGTGTTGTCCAACGTCATTAGGATGTATAGGCTATCAACTGTGTTGTCCAACATCGTTATGATGTATAGGCTATCAACTGTGTTGTCCAACATCGTTATGATGTATAGGCTATCAACTGTGTTGTCCAACATCATTAGGATGTATAGGCTATCAACTGTGTTGTCCAACATCGTTATGATGTATAGGCTATCAACTGTGTTGTCCAACATCGTTAGGATGTATAGGCTATCAACTGTGTTGTCCAACATCATTAGGATGTATAGGCTATCAACTGTGTTGTCCAACATCATTAGGATGTATAGGCTATCAACTGTGTTGTCCAACATCGTTATGATGTATAGGCTATCAACTGTGTTGTCCAACGTCGTTATGATGTATAGGCTATCAACTGTGTTGTCCAACATCGTTATGATGTATAGGCTATCAACTGTGTTGTCCAACATCGTTATGATGTATAGGCTATCAACTGTGTTGTCCAACATCGTTAGGATGTATAGGCTATCAACTGTGTTGTCCAACGTCATTAGGATGTATAGGCTATCAACTGTGGTGTCCAACGTCGTTATGATGTATAGGCTATCAACTGTGTTGTCCAACATCGTTAGGATGTATAGGCTATCAACTGTGTTGTCCAACATCGTTAGGATGTATAGGCTATCAACTGTGTTGTCCAACATCATTAGGCTGTATAGGCTATCAACTGTGTTGTCCAACATCGTTATGATGTATAGGCTATCAACTGTGTTGTCCAACATCGTTAGGATGTATAGGCTATCAACTGTGTTGTCCAACATCATTAGGATGTATAGGCTATCAACTGTGTTGTCCAACATCATTAGGATGTATAGGCTATCAACTGTGTTGTCCAACATCGTTATGATGTATAGGCTATCAACTGTGTTGTCCAACATCATTAGGATGTATAGGCTATCAACTGTGTTGTCCAACGTCGTTATGATGTATAGGCTATCAACTGTGTTGTCCAACATCGTTATGATGTATAGGCTATCAACTGTGTTGTCCAACATCGTTATGATGTATAGGCTATCAACTGTGTTGTCAAAACAACAGTAGCAGAGCTCAACTCCAGCACAGGGACTGACTATCTGAACTAAGCCCTTGCTTGACACAACCTCAAATCAAGGTTTATTGGTCACATACACCATTTTTGGACTCTACAAGGTGTCCAAAGCGTTCCACAGGGATGCTGGTCCATGTTGACTCCAATGCTTCCCACAATTGTGTTAAGTTGGCTGGATGTCCTCTGGGTGGTGGACCATTCTTGATACACACGGGAAACTGTTGAGTGTGAAAAACCCAGCAGTGTTGCAGTTATTCACACAAACCGGTGCACCTGGCACCTACTACCATACCCCGTTCAAAAAGCACTTAAATGTTTTGTCTTGCCCATTCACCCACAATCCAATTGGATTTAACAAGTGACATCAATAAGGGATCATAGCTTTCACCTGGATTCACCTGGTCAGTCTTTACCATGCTATTGTTTGAGGAGAGTGCACAACAACAAAAAACTTATCACAGCAACCGGTTTTATACATTCACCTCTGAAGGTAAATAATGTACTTACATTCAGTAATCTTGCTCTGATTTGTCATCCTAAGGGTCCCAGAGATAAAATGTAGCATAGTTTTGTTTGATAAAATCAATGTTTATATTAACATGTAGGAACTGGGTTCTACAGTTTGAATCCCTGCTGTCTCTGGCTCCACACCCACCCTGCCCGGCCATCTAGATGTGTGAAAGTTAGTGTATAAGCTAATGATCCATCATTAATGACTTTCCTGGGAGTGTGTAAGCTTACATTTTGTATTACCATATCATTTTTGTATGTTCTCTATAGTTAAATACTTGAAAATGTATCAATTGACCAATTCGGCACATTTGGGCAGACTTGATACAAAATAGTCCAGTATTGCAACGCTTCACTGAATCAATCTGAAACTCTGCACACACACTGCTGCCATCTAGTGGCCAAAATCTAAATTGTGCCTAAACTGCAATATTATATTGTGGCCTTTCTGTTGCATTTCAAAGATGATGGAATAAAATAAATAGAAAATGCATGTTTTTTTGTTTGTATTATCTTTTACCAGATCTAATGTGTTGTATTCTCCTACATTCATTTCACATTTCCACGAACTTCAAAGTGTTTCCTTTCAAATGGTTTCTAGAATATGCAGCTCCTTGCTTCAGGTCCTCAGCTACAGGCAGTTAGATTTGGGTATGTTATTTTAGGTGAAAACTGAAAAAAAGGGTCAGATCCTTAAGAGGTTAAACAAATCAAAATACATGTTATATTTGAGATTCTTCAAAGTAGCCACCCTTTGCCTTGACAGCTTTGCACACTCTTGACATTCTCTCAACCAGCTTCACCTGGAATGCTTTTCCAACAGTCTTGAAGGAGTTCCCACATATGCTGAGCACTTGTTGGCTGATTTTCCTTCACTCTGCCGTCCGACTCATCCCAAACCATCTCAATTGGGTTGAGGTCGGGGGATTGTGGAGGCCAGGTCATCTGATGCAGCACTCCATCACTCTCCTTCTTGGTAAAATAGCCCTTACACAGCCTGGAGGTGTGTTGGGTAATTGTCCTGTTGAAAAACAAATGATAGTCCCACTAAGTCCAAACCAGATGGGATGGCGCATCACTGCAGAATTATGTGGCAGCCATGCTGGTTAAGTGTGCCTTGAATTCTAAATAAATCAATCACAGACAGTGTCACCAGCAATGCACCCCCACACCATCACACCTCCTCCTCCATGCTTCACGGTGGGAACCACACATGCGGAGATCATCCGTTCACCCACTCCGCGTCTCACAAAGACACGGCGGTTGGAACCAAGAATCTCAAATTTGGACTCCAGACCAAAGGATAATGTCCATTGCTCGTGTTTCTTGGCCCAAGCAGGTCTCTTCTTCGTATTGGTGTCCTTTAGTAGTGGTTTCTTTGCAGCAATTCAACCATGAAGGCCTGATTCACACAGTCTCCTCTGAACAGTTGATGTTGAGATGTGTCTGTGACTTCAACTCTGTGAAGCATTTATTTGGGCTGCAATTTCTGAGGCTGGTAACGCTAATTAACTTATCCTCTGCAGCAGAGGTAACTCTGGGTCTTCCATTCCTGTAGCGGTCATCATGAGAGCCAGTTTCATCATAGCGCTTGATTATTTTTGCGACTGCACTTGAAGAAACTTTCAAAGTTCTTGAAATGTTCCGTATTGACTGACCTTCATGTCTTAAAGTAATGATGGACTGTCATTTCGCTTTGCTTATTTTAGCTGTTCTTGCCATAATATGGACCTGGTCTTTTACCAAATAGGGCTATCTTCACAACACAACTGATTGGCTCAAACGCATTAAGAAGGAAATACATTTCACAAATTAACTTTTAAGAAGGCACACCTGTTAATTGAAATGCATTCCAGGTGAATACCTCATGAAGCTAGTTGAGAGATGCCAAGAGTGTGCAAAGCTGTCATCAAGGAAAAGGGTGGCTATTTGAACAATCTAAAATCTCAAATATATTTTGTTTAACACTTGTTTGGTTACTACATGATTCCATATGTGTTATTTCATAGTTTTGATGTCTTCACTATTATTCTACAAAGTAGAAAATAGTAAAAATAAAGAAAAACCCTTGAATGAGCAGGTGTGTCCAAACTTTTGACTGGTACTGTATATATACATAAAATGGTGTGTATAGCCAGTATGTGAATAGAAAAGGTGTGTGCAGCAGTAGTTATATAGGATGAACCATGACTAGAATACAGTATATACATATAAAGTGGGTAAACAGTATGGAAACATTATCAATAAAAGCTGTTTTTAGTCAATATAATAAGTTATCATCAACTGCATGTGCCAAACAGTTATTTTATACCCTCATATCTGAGGATGTCTTTTTACAACAACATCTAAAAAAAAAAAATGTTTCAAATGAGCTGGTTCTGAAAGATTCCTCAGACAGAGCAACTCCTTCACTGACAGACTGGCTGGCCAGAGGATGCCAGCTCTTTCTCCAAGTTAGGTATTGTAATGTTGCTGTCCCACTGTAGCTATCTACTCTAACGGGATATTACGGTGTCAAAGTATCGGACTGAACCTGTGCTGACATATGTGGTCCTCTGTAGCTCAATTGGTAGAGCATGGCGCTTGTAACGCCAGGGTAGTGGGTTCGATCCCCGGGACCACCCATACGTAAAAATGTATGCGCACATGACTGTAAGTCGCTTTGGATAAAAGCGTCTGCTAAATGCCATATTATTATTATTATTATTATTATTATGAACTCTTTATGACAGCAAAGAACGTAATTAATTAGAAATTCTACAAAGTAAACATCTAGGAATTCCATTGCTTCCTGCTCTCCAAAAAGCAGCCATAATGTGATGCTCTCTAGTTTAGTTTCAGGCTGGGCTGGGCCGTGTTCACTGATGCAGCTCTCTAGTTTAGTTTCAGGCTGGGCTGGGCCGTGTTCACTGATGCAGCTCTCTGCTACAGAACTGTGCTCAGCACACTTTCATGTTCAGTTCTAAACTTGTGCTTTGGTCATACTTCCAAAACAGGTCTAAATAGAAAAGTCCAAGGGATTTACAATGATCTATGTGTTGTTTTTGACCTAGTGGACATCCGCAGGTGGATTTGGTCGAAAACAATACATAGATAATTGTAAATCCCTTGTACTAGGTCAATTTATTTAGACCTTTTTTGGAAGTACATACCGGGCGGGATGGCAGTAAATGATGACAGTTGCTCAGCGGAACTCCATATTTGGTGAGAAAGCTAACAAAGGTATTTTGTCATAATGCTTGCAGAGCTGTCTAATGGGACAGTGTATGGTTCAAGCTATACTTTAACCAAAGAACTGTCCATACTGCAAAGTGTCTGTCGCTTCCCACTGGGCACAGATGTCAGTTCAATGTCTAATAATAATAATAATAATAAGCCATTTAGCAGACACTTTTATCCAAAGCGACTTACAGTCATGTGTTCATACATTTTGACGTATGGGTGGTGCCGGGGATCGAACCCACTACCCTGGCGTTACAAGTGCCATGCTCTACCAATTGAGCTACAGAGGACCGTCTAGTTTTGATTAGATTTGGTTGAGTTGTCCACTAACATGCATTCAACGTGAAACCAACAAAACATTTCCCCGTGTCATAGGATTTAGGTTAAAAGTTGGGTGAAAAAAAACGAAATGCCCTTTTTGCAAATCCAATTAGTTTTCCACGTTGATTCAACGTCATCACATAGATTTGGGGGGTTGAAATTACGTGGAAACAACGTGATTCAAGCAGTTTTTCCCCAGTGGGTTGTCAGATTGGTCCGGGAGCCAGCCAGATGCGCTTTATGATGGAAGAGGTTCGGAAAACCGGAACCCTGACACTTTGGGGATGATGACAGCTCTAGCGCTGTTGCTGCACTCAGCAAAACTACCAGACGCAAAGCAACAAATCACTTGACTTTCAAAGAAATTAGCCACATAAACGTTGTGTGTGATCACTATTAAGTGATCATAGTTAGGAGAGCAAATGTACCAAAGTTTACTGAGAACGAGCTCACCTATTACATCCAACAAACAAACAAAGAAAGTTGGAGTAAAGAGCTGTTTACATTGTTTGCATACCAATGTGACCCCCCTTCTCTCAAACTGTGAGCAGGCGACCATTGTAACAGAACGAGACAATAACACAGCTGTCTGAGTTGACGAACCACGTTCTTGGAAAATCTTTCCGGTTTCAACAGTTTGCCAGTTGCAGTGGTCTCACCACAACCCCCTATAAGTTGTTTAGTACCAAACAAGCTGCTCACCGTGTGGGTTTGATGTTGCCGTTACTTTCTCCGTACGGCTCCTCGCCCTCCCCGGTCGCCCCGCTCTCATCATCATGATCCTCCACGGTCACGTCCCCGATAACAACCGGAACAGGACCGCCGATACTTTCCAAGCCCCGTTCCACCAAGAGCCCTTCGGTTCCATCTTCCCCGGCTGTGTGTGACCCCAGTGCGGCTGCGGGTTGGTGCTCTCTCCCGGCGGCTAAGCTTAGAGTCGGACAAGTCCCAGTCAGAGCCCTCAACAACAACATGAGCACTAGGGATATGCTCACGTTCCCAAAGTGAAACTCCCTTTCCATTTGTAACACTGGCACATCAGTACATAGACCATTTACATGCCAAGCCGAGTAAAAGTAAAAAATATTTTTTTTCTCGCAGAGTAGGTTATGTACAGGTGAATGTAGATAAGAGCTGTTGTTTCTTCGAAGTCCTTTCCTTCGTTAGGTAAACAAACAGCCGTTAAGGCACCATACTGTTGTTCCCTTCTAGCTGACAGAAGACTGGCCTTAGTAACCCTAACTCCCTCCCCGTCTCCACACTGCGATAGGACGGAGAAGTGGCGACTAAAGAGAGAATGGCAAACATAAAAAGCCGATTGAACACCTGCGCCATCAATTTGTACAACTCGAGTACTAAGCAGAGCCCGATTGCACGACACCTTTGTCGCTCAAAAAACATTTCCGTGGTCCGGGCCGGCCCCCCCAAACACTGAACCTGATTGGACAAGCGTCCATCCGTCAAATCACTGTAGGTTCTACGCATGCGCCGTCACGGCCGCCACAAGGGGAAAGCACACGGTGACGTCAGCAGGTCTCTAGTGGCGTGTCCTGTGGTTAAAAACATAATTGGTTAAAATAGTAATCGCTGGACCAATAAAAATGCTCTGTGAAGCCAGGAGAAAAGATATTGGTTGGTTTACACGACCGCGAAAGATAGCCAGGTTCCCAATTGGATATGTCCAGCTGTCAATCACAGCCGTTGCTACGGTGGCATTTAAGTAGGCGGATTAGAAAGCAGTGGAACGGGGACGAGATGGAAAGATCAACGTGGCCACGCTTTAGCGCTAGGTTTCCTCTTCCGGTTCTATCACGAGTTACCGCAGTCAGTGTTCTCAACTCTTCAAGGTGATCAGAGAGGAAGAGGCGAAGCGAGAGGTTTTACTCAGCCCAAAATCTGTCCACGAAAATAAACCTTCGAAGTTAGGAATTTTTGTATGGAGGTCATTAAGCAGGTTTCCATTGACTCATGTTTATTCAACAAAAGCAATGTGTAATGGAAACGGCAGATATAGAATACATTTTCTAAAGATCGACAAAATGTGTATAATTTGACAGGAGTGGATTTTTCTTTTGTCAAACTTTGAGACAAATGATGATGGAAACGGTGTTTTTCAAATAAATTATGATTGCCGAATATTTTTTGAAGGTAGGCGGGGTACGTGATGTCATCATATAACTATAAGCTCCCCTCCACATTTAATTCTAAATGCCTACCGCATAATACATTTTTTTCAACTATAAAAATAATGTTTATTTGATGGACAAGGATTGTCCTGACTTTCAAGAACGCCTGAATTGCTTCGCCTTGCTTTTCTAGTTGGCTGGCAAGTTTCACCATCCAATTATTTCAGATATACAGGAGTAGAGTTTCACTATAGCACGGACCGTGGCGATATGTTGGCACATGAGAATGACTAGAATATGTTAAATATTAGACAATTATTGCATTCTATCCATGCTGGCTTTCACGGGCTACCTGAGACATGAAACCAATAGGTGGGAGGGCATGTCGCCAATTTATTATTGCGCAATTTGCCTAAATAGGTAATGGAAACACTTCAACCACTACATTCTTGACACTGTAGGTTTTAGAGTTGTAATTTTTATTTTTTTAGGTGTGATGTCATTACGTCCAGCTGTTTTTATTGACACAAGATAGACGCGCCAACTCCGTCTGGACCTCTTCACACAGCTCTTCGGAATAAGGTGCGGAGCACCGGCTCATTCCATCCGCTGGAGGCTGCCAGGGTCCTGAAGGTGAGGGCGTACTCTGCAGCGGTCTGGGCACCCTGTCGGAGTTGGAGTAGTCGCTCACCTCCCTCTCGGCCCTCTGGTGGATGATCGAAGACCGCCATGAACAGAGCCATGAACCATAGGAACCCAGCTCCTCCTCTCCTCTCTCCCAGACGGCCGTAGCCCACTCCAAAAGCCTGTCTGGTCAGCAGGGAAATGACCGTGGCAACCTTGAACCTCTCGGTGGTGGGGGCTCCTGTCTGATGGGCGAAATAGAGAGAGCACTGGAGTAGGAAGCCACAGGAATTCGATGGAGTCCCGTCATAATTGTCCGGGGGGGAACAATAGGGCGGACTGGGGGACGGGGCTGGGGGACGGGCTGGGGGACGGGCTGGGGGACGGGCTGGGGGACGGGCTGGGGGACGGGGCTGGGGGACGGACTGGGGACGGACTGGGGGACGGGCTGGGGGACGGGCTGGGGGTGGGCTGGGGACTGACTGGGGGATGGGCTGGGGGACGGACTGGGGGACGGGCTGGGGGATGGGCTGGGGGTGGGCTGGGGGACGGACTGGGGGATGGGCTGGGGGACGGACTGGGGGACGGGCTGGGGACTGACTGGGGATGGACTGGGGGTTGGGCTGGGGGACTGGCTGGGGACTGACTGGGGATGGACTGGGGGTTGGGCTGGGGGACGGACTGGGGGACTGGCTGGGGGACGGGCTGGGGGACGGGCTGGGGGACTGGCTGGGGGACGGGCTGGGGGATGGGCTGCAGGATGGGCTGGGGGACTGGGCTGGGGGACGGGCTGGGGGACGGGCTGTGGGATGGGCTGGGGGACGGGCTTGCTGGGACGACTCGTGGTAGAGGATCCTCCGCTAGTTGGAGATGAATCCTCTCAGGTGTTGTCGAGGTGGTGGAGAACGTGGAGGACCTTATCCATTACCGTACCCAGTTGAGCTAGCTGCTTGTGGTGTTGACGGAGTAGGTGTTCCTGTTCGTCGACCATCTGGGAGATATCCTTAACTTCTGCTGCTTCTATATTTTGAAGGCAGTATTCTGTAACGAATGCAAAGGGAGTCAGGAAGCAGGTGAAGAAGGTGAGTTTAATAATAAGAACAATGAAGATAATCCAAACAGGAGTAGCGTACTGAACGTAAACAAAACCAATACTGCCTGATGACTGAGGCTACTGAGGGCTAAATAAAGGGAGAGTAATCAAGGTGATGATGAGGTCCAGGTGTGCGTAATGAGGGTTGCCAGGTGTGCATAATGATGGTTGCCAGGTGTGCGTAATGAGGGTTGCCAGGTGTGCGTAATGAGGGTTGCCAGGTGTGCGTAATGAGGGTTGCCAGGTGTGCGTAATGAGGGTTGCCAGGTGTGCGTAACGATGGGGAGCAGGTGTGCGTAATGAGGGTTGCCAGGTGTGCGTAATGAGGGTTGCCAGGTGTGCGTAATGTGGGTTGCCAGGTGTGCGTAATGAGGGTTGCCAGGTGTGCGTAATGAGGGTTGCCAGGTGTGCGTAATGAGGGTTGCCAGGTGTGCGTAATGAGGGTTGCCAGGTGTGCGTAATGAGGGTTGCCAGGTGTGCGTAATGAGGGTTGCCAGGTGTGCGTAATGAGGGTTGCCAGGTGTGCGTAATGAGGGTTGCCAGGTGTGCGTAATGATGGTTGCCAGGTGTGCGTAATGAGGGTTGCCAGGTGTGCGTAATGAGGGTTGCCAGGACCGGTAGTTAGTAGACCGGCGACATCGAAAAGGTCAAGGGGTCTGAATACTTTACGGATGCACTGTATGTATGCAATGGGATGTACAGTAATTATGGACAGTGGTGGATATAATATTTAGGATATCTGTAGAATATGTAGGATAGAATAGTATATTTAAGTGATAATCCCCAAAACGCTGGTGCTTGGAGGATATACAGTGAGGGAAAAAAGTATTTGATTCCCTGCTGATTTTGTAGGTTTGCCCACTGACAAAGAAATGATCAGTCTATAATTTTAATGGTAGGTTTATTTGAACAGTGAGAGACAGAATAACAAGAAAAAAATCCAGAAAAACGCATGTCAAAAATGTTATAAATTGATTTGCATTTTAATGAGGGAAATAAGTATTTGACCCCCTCTCAATCAGAAAGAATTCTGGCTCCCAGGTGTCTTTTATACAGATAACAAGCTGAGATTAGGAGCACACTCTTAAAGGGAGTGCTCCTAATCTCAGTTTGTTACCTGTATAAAAGACACCTGTCCACAGAAGCAATCAATCAATCAGATTCCAAACTCTCCACCATGGCCAAGACCAAAGAGCTCTCCAAGGATGTCAGGGACAAGATTGTAGACCTACACAAGGCTGGAATGGGCTACAAGACCATCACCAAACAGTTGGTGCAATTATTCGCAAATGGAAGAAACACAAAATAACTGTCAATCTCCCTCGGCCTGGGGCTCCATGCAAGATCTCACCTCATGGAGTTGCAATAATCATGAGAACGGTGAGGAATCAGCCCAGAACTACACGGGAGGATCTTGTCAATGATCTCAAGGCAGCTGGGACCATAGTCACCAAGAAAACAATTGGTAACACACTACGCCATGAAGGACTGAAATCCTGCAGCGCCCGCAAGGTCCCCCTGCTCAAGAAAGCACATATACAGGCCCGTCTGATGTTTGCCAATGAACATCTGAATGATTCAGAGGAGAACTGGGTAAAAGTGTTGTGGTCAGATGAGACCAAAATCGAGCTCTTTGGCATCAACTCAACTCGCCGTGTTTGGAGGAGGAGGAATGCTGCCTATGACCCCAAGAACACCATTCCCACCGTCAAACATGGAGGTGGAAACATTATGCTTTGGGGGTGTTTTTCTGCTAAGGGGACAGGACAACTTCACCGCATCAAAGGGACGATGGACGGGGTCATGTACCGTCAAATCTTGGGTGAGAACCTCCTTCCCTCAGCCAGGGCATTGGAATTGGGTCGTGGTTGGGTATTCCAGCATGACAATGACCCAAAACACACGGCCAAGGCAACAAAGGAGTGGCTCAAGAAGAAGCACATTAAGGTCCTGGAGTGGCCTAGCCAGTCTCCAGACCTTAATCCCATAGAAAATCTGTGGAGGGAGCTGAAGGTTCGAGTTGCCAAACGTCAGCCTCGAAACCTTAATGACTTGGAGAAGATCTGCAAAGAGGAGTGGGACAAAATCCTTCCTGAGATGTGTACAAACCTGGTGGCCAACTACAAGAAATGGCTGACCTCTGTGATTGCCAACAAGGGTTTTGCCACCAAGTACTAAGTCATGTTTTGCAGAGGGGTCAAATACTTATTTCCCTCATTAAAATGCAAATCAATTTATAACATTTTTGACTTGCGTTTTTCTGGATTTTTTTGTTGTTATTCTGTCTCTCACTGTTCAAATAAACCTACCATTAAAATTATAGACTGATCATGTCTTTGTCAGTGGGCAAACTTACAAAATCAGCAGGGGATCAAACACTTTTTTCCCTCACTGTATTGGCACAGGTGTTTTCAGGCCCGAGACGAAGTCAAGGGCCGGTAAACTGTGCCAATATATCCTCCAAACACCGGGTTTGAGGACATTATCACTTTTATACAATGGGTTAACAACATATTCAAATAATGATTGACATATTTTCATTAAAAACATTACTTTGATGCATTTATTCATACTATTTCATCCTTCCACAAGATATAGTCCCGAGACAAATCTAGGGTTGCTACCCAAGCCGGCTGGTCGTTCGTTCTATCGGTTCGGTTGCCAGACACGTCGTTCAGTCTTTTTTATCTGTATCTATTGACGCAACCTAGTCATTAGTTCTAAATGTTCCATTGCCGTACTGGCTGGCAACGTTCTTATCCCTTGCTTGCTAGCTAGCCAACTACGGCTAACTTACAGTCACGTAAAACAGTACAGCCAGAATAACAGTAAAGTAGCTGCATTTGCATTTGTTTAAGCTGTTTTCTAGTGACATTTATTTAGATACATCCAGAACAATGAGCTAATGATACGCGATTTCGCCTGGCATAGCAAATGTGCTCTCGTTAGGACACTGTTGTTCAGAGGAGCTAGCCAACAACACAGCTAACACAATCACTTCAAACGGAAGCTGGAAAGACGGCAAACTAGTTGCATTTCGTTTAGTTTCCCTGTTTTCTATTGACATTTCTTTGTATATATCCATAAAAATTATGCCAGATGATTCATGATTTCGACTGGCTGAGAAAAGCTGTTTGCCTGTCTGTTTGCCTGTCTGTCTGTCTGTCTGTTTGCCTGTCTGTCTGTCTGTCTGCCTGTCTGCCTGTCTGTCTGTCTGTCTGTCTGCCTGTCTGCCTGTCTGTCTGCCTGTCTGCCTGTCTGCCTGTCTGTCTGCCTGTCTGCCTGTCTGCCTGTCTGCCTGTCTGTCTGTCTGCCTGCCTGCCTGTCTGTCTGTCTGTCTGTCTGTCTGCCTGTCTGTCTGCCTGCCTGCCTGTCTGTCTGTCTGTCTGTCTGTCTGTCTCGTCCCGACTCCCGACATGTTCAGATGTCATTACTATGGGACAGCTGGAGATAGAATTTAAATATTGAAACAATGTTGCAAATGTCAGAGAGACAGATAGCAAGGTTTATACAAATCTCCGCTGTTGAAAATCAAATACTAGTCTAAAAGAAATGGGAGATAATGTCTAGAGTCTTTTTATAGTGGAGATCAAGTTTATAAATTGCCTGGCTGGGCTGATGAGACAGTGGATTGAGCAGTGAGATGGTGGTAACTTGTGGAATAGACACCGGCTGGAATGTGGTTTTAACCAATCAGCATCCAGGATTAGACCCACCCGTTGTATAAAGAAAGCTAAACGAGCAACCACTCAAACTGAAATTGTCAAGGGGTATGAATACTTTCTGAAGGCTCTGTATATGTGATGGGCTGTAGAGACATTATGGACAGTATGTGGATATAATATTTAGTATATCTGAAGAATACGTGGATAGAATAGAATAGATACAGCAATAGTTAAATAGGATGGACTGGACTGCAATACAGTATATACATATGAGATGGGTAAAACAGTATGGAAACATTATTACAGTGACCAGTGTTCCATTATTACAGTGACCAGTGTTCCATTATTACAGTGACCAGTGTTCCATGTCTATGTATATAGGGCAGCAGCCTCTAAGGTGCAGGGTTGAGTAACCGGGTGGTAGCCGGCAAGTGACAGTGACTAAGTTCAGGGCAGGGTACTGGGTGGTAGCCGGCTAGTGACTAAGTTCAGGGCAGGGTACTGGGTGGAGGCCGGCTAGTGATGGCTATTTAACAGTCTGGTGGCCTTGAGATAGAAGCTGTTTTTCAGTCTGTTGGTTCCAGCTTTGATGCACCTGTACTGACCTCGCCTTCTGGATGATAGCGGGGTGAACAGGCCATGGCAGGTTGATGTCCTTGATGATCTTTTTGGCCTTCCTGTGACACCGGGTGCTGTAGATGTCCTGGAGGGCAGGCAGTGTGTCCCCGGTGATGTGTTGGGCAGACCGCACCACCCTCTGGAGAGCCCTGTGGTTGCGGGTGGTGAGTTGCCAAACCAGCCGTTGATACAGCCCGACAGGATGCTCTCAATGGTGCATCTGTAAAAGTTTGTGAGGGTCTTAGGGGCCAAGCCAAATTTCTTCAGCCTCCTGAGGTTGAAGAGGAGCTGTTGCGCTGTCTGTGTGGGTGGAACATTTCAGATGGTCAGTGATGTGTACGCAGAGGAACTTGAAGCTTTTCACCTTCTCCACTGCGGTCCCGTCGATGTGGATAGGGGGGTACTCCCTCTGCTGTTTCCTGAAGTCCACGATCATCTCCTTTGTTTTGTTGACGTTGAGTGAGAGGTTATTTTCCTGTCACCACTCCGCCTGGGCCCTCACCTCCTCCCTGTAGGCTGTCTCGTCATTGTTGGTAATCAGACCTACTACTGTTGTGTCATCTGCAAACTTGATGATTGAGTTAGAGGCGTGCGTGGCCACGCAGTCATGGGTGAACAGGGAGTACAGGAGGGGGCTGAGCACGCACCGCGTAGCAATGATAGGAGAGGCCATGTGAGGATATGACAGAGCCAAGTGACTTGGTGTATAGCGAGAACTGAGCCCTGGGGGACACCAGTGGTGAGAGCACGTGGTGCGGAGACAGCTTCTCGCCACGCCACTTGGTAGGAGCGACCGGTCAGGTAGGATGCAATCCAAGAGTGAGCCGCGCCGGAGATGCCCAGCTCGGAGAGGGTGGAGAGGAGGATCTGATGCTTCACAGTGTCAAAGGCAGCAGACAGGTCTAGAAGGACAAGAGCAGAGGAGAGAGAGTTAGCTTTAGCAGTGCGGAGAGCCTCTGTGACACAGAGAAGAGCAGTCTCAGTTGAATGACCAGTCTTGAAACCTGACTGGTTTGGATCAAGAAGGTAATTCTGAGAGAGATAGCAAGAGAGTTGGCTAAAGACGGCACGCTCAATAGTTTTGGAGAGAAAAGAAAGAAGGGATACTGGTCTGTAGTTGTTGACATCAGAGGGATCGAGTGTTGGTTTTTTGAGAAGGGGTGCAACTCTCGCTCTCTTGAAGACGGAAGGGACATAGCCAGCGGTCAAGGATGAGTTGATCAGCGAGGTGAGGTAAGGTAAGGGAGAAGGTCACCGGAGATGGTCTGGAGAAGAGAGGAGGGGATAGGGTCAAGCGGGCAGGTTGTTGGGCGGCCTGCCATCACAAGTCGCAAGATTTTATCTGGAGAGAGAGGGGAGAAAGAAGTCAAAGCATAGGGTAGGGCAGTGTGAGCAGGACCAGCAGTGTCATTTGACTTAACAAACGAGGATCGGATGTCGTCAACCTTCTTTTTCAAAATGGTTGACGAAGTCATCCACAGAGAGGGGGGGATTCAGCAGGGAGGAGAATGTGGCAAAAGAGCTTCCTAGGGTTAGAGGCGGATGCTTGGAATTTAGAGTGGTAGAAAGTGGCCTTAGCAGCAGAAACAGATGAAGAAAATGTAGAGAGGAGGGAGTGAAAAGATGCCAGGTCTGCAGGGAGTCTAGTTTTCTTCCATTTCCGCTCAGCTGCCCGGAGCTCTGTTCTGTGAGCTCGCAATGAGCCAAACTTACCCGACGCCAAGCTCAATGGCAAACTTCAGATGGGCCTGTATATGCCTGTATATAGATACCAACTCAGATCTTCAGGCTCTGATCAGACCCTACACCCAAACGAGGGCACTACGTTCATCCACCTCTGGCCTGTTAGCCCCCCTACCGCTACAGAAGCACAGTTCCCGCTCAGCTCAGTCAAAGCTATTCGCTGCTCTGGCACCCCAATGGTGGAACAAGCTCCCCCACGACGCCAGGACAGCAGAGTCACTGACCACCTTCCGGAGACACTTGAAACCCTACCCTAGTAATCCTTCTACCCCCCCCCCACACAAAAAAAAAGAAAAGTGGTTGTCCCACTGGCTATCATAAGTTGAATACACCAATTTGTAAGTCGCTCTGGATAAGAGCGTCTGATAAATGACGTAAATGTAAATGTATTCCTCTTGTCCAGACGGGAAAGGGCAGTGTGATGCCGATTGCATCGTCTGTGGATCTAGTGGGGCGGTAAGCAAATTGAAGTGGGTCTAGGGTGTAAGGTGGAGGTGATATGATCCTTAACTAGCCTCTCAAAGCATTTCATGATGACAGAAGTGAGTGCTACGGGGCGATAGTCATTTAGTTCAGAGACCATTGCTTTCTTGGGGACAGGAACAACGGTGGACGTGGGGACAGCAGACTGGGATAGGGAGAGATTGAATATGTCCGTAAACACCCCCAGCCAGCTGGTCTGCGCATTCTTTAAGGACGCAGCTAGGGATGTCGTCTGGGCCGGCAGCCTTGCGAGGGTTAACAAACTTAGATGTCTTACTCACGTCAGCCAAGGAGAACGAGAGACCACAGTCCTCGGGAGCGGCCCGCGTCGGCGGCACTGTGTTATCCTCAAAGGGGGCGAAGAAGGTGTTTAGCTTGTTCGGGAGCAAGACGTCGGTGTCCGCGATGTGGCTGGTTTTCCCTTTGTAATCTTTGATTGTCTGGAGTCCCTGCCACATACGTCTCATGTCTGAGCCGTTGAATTGAGACTCCACTTTGTCTCTGTACTGATGTTTTGCCTGTTTGATTGCCTTACAGGGGGCATAACTGTACTATTTGTATTCAACCATATTCCTAGTCACCTTTCCGTGGTTAAATGTGGTGGTTCGCGCTTTCAGTTTTGCACGAATGCTGCCATCTATCCACGTTTTTGGTTTGGGTAGGTTTTAATAGTCACAGTGGGAAAAACATCCCCTATACTCTTCCCGATGAACTCAGTCACCGTGTCAGTATATACGTCAATGTTTTTCTCAGAGGCTACCCAGAACATATTCCAGTCACCGTGTCAGTATATACGTCAATGTTTTTCTCAGAGGCTACCCAGAACATATTCCAGTCCACGTGATCAAAACAATCTTAAATCATGGATTCCGATTGGTCAGACCAGCATTGAAAATACCTTTGCACGGCTACTTCTTGTTTGAGTTTCTGCCTATAGGAAGGGAGGAGCAGAATGGAGTCGTGATCTGATTTGCCTAAGGGGCCCGGTCAGGGGAGGGCCTTGTAGCCATCCCAGAAGGGAGCATAACAATAGTCGAGATTTTTTGAAGCGCGAGTACTACAGGCAATGTGTTTATATACTTCGGTAGCGTTTTCCTCAGATTTGCTTTGTTAAAGTCCCCATCTACAATAAATGCGGCCTCAGGATATGCGGTTTCCAGTTTGCACAAAGTCCAGTGTATTTCCTTGAGGGCCGTCGTGGTATCGGTTTGAGGGGAAATATACACGGCTGTGATGATAACCGAAGAGAATTCTCTTGGGAGGTAATACAGTCAGCATTTGATTGTGAGGTATTCTAGGTCGGGTGAACAAAAGGACTTGAGTTCCCGTACGTTACCACAATCACAGCATGAGTAGTTAATCATGAAACATACACCTCCACTTTTCTTCTTCCCAGAGAGTTCTTTATTGCTGTCTGCGCGATGTACTGAGAACCCAGCTGGCTGTATGGACGGGGACAGTATATCAGGAGAGAGCCATGATTCCGTGAAACAGAGTATGTTACAGTCCCTGATGTCTCTCTGGAAGGAGATCCTCACCCTGAGCTTGTCTACTTTATTATCCAGGGACTGAACATTAGCGCGTAATATACTCGGAAGAGGTGGATGGCACGCCTCCTGAGTCGGACTAGAAGTCCACTCTGAATACCTCTTCTCCGCCGGCGGCATCTTGGAGCAGCCTCTGGTATGAGTTCAATTGCCTTGGGGGATGCGAGCAAAGGATCCAATTCGGGAAAGTCTTATTTCTGGTCAGAATGCTGGTGAGTTACCGTCGCTCTGATATCCAAAAGTTATTTCAGGCTGTATGTAATAACACAAAAAAAAACGTTCTGGGCTAATAATGTAAGAATTAACAAAAAAATTATAATAATACAGCAAAGTTGCTTAGGAGCTGGAAACATGCCATGTCTATCGGCACCATCTGATATTTGACAGGGAGGGTAGCAGTTGTTCTGGGGTCATATCGTTCCACTGAACCTACCCTGAAGATGGTTCCTTAGAAGATCCTCCCCTGTGAGCTCTCGGGACAGAGGGTTGTAGTCTTCGGCCGGGTACAGGTCTTCCACTGACTGCACGTGGTTCGGGCACGGTTAGCTTCCTCTACTCGCATTCCACATCCATACAGCTTATATTGTGAACCGCAAAAATAGCCAATGCAGCCGTATGGCTATACTTATGAGCTCCACGGAGGCATTCACATGTAGTAGAGAGAATCCCCTGGTCACCTATAAAGACCTGCCAAGAGGAAGGATGTTACAGTGCATTCGGAAAGTATTCAGACCCCTTCTTTTTCCACATTTTGTTATTTTACAGCCTTATTCTAAAATGGATTAAAAAATTAAATATCCTCATCAATCTACACACAATACCCCATAATGACAAAGTGAAAACAGGTTTTTAGACATTTCTGCACATTTATTAAAAATAAAAACAGAAATACCTTGTTTACATAAGTATTCAGACCCTTTGCTATGAGACTTGAAATTGAGCTCAGGTGCATCCTGTTTCCATTGATCATCCTTGAGATGTTTCTACAACTTGATCCACCTGTGGTAAATTCAATTGGTTGTACATGATTTGGAAAGCACAGACCTGTCTATATAAGGTCCCACAGTTGACAGTGCATGTCAGAGCAAAAACCAAGCCATGAGGTCAAAGGAATTGTCCGTAGAGTTCCGAGACAGGATTGTGTCGAGGCAAAGATCTGGGGAAGTGTACCAAAACATTTCTGCAGCATTGAAGGTCCCCAAGAACACAGTGGCCTCCATCATTCTTAAATGGAAGAAGTTTGGAACCACCAAGACTTCCTAGAGCTGGCCGCCCGGCCAAACTGAGAAATCGGGGGAGAAGGGCCTTGGTCAGGGAGGTGACCAAGAACCCGATGGTCACTCTGACAGAGCTCCAGAGTTCCTCTGTGGAGATGGGAGAACCTTCCAGAAGGACAACCATCTCTGCAGCACTCCACCAATCAGGCCTTTATGGTAGAGTGGCCAGACGGAAGCCGCTCCTCAGTAAAAGGCACATGACAGCCCGCTTGGAGTTTGCCAAAGGCACCTAAAGGACTCAGACCATGAGAAACAAGATTCTCTGGTCTGATGAAACCAAGATTGAACTCTTTGGCCTGAATGCATCACGTCTGGAGGAAACCTTGCCCCATCCCTACGGTGAAGCATGGTGGTGGCAGCATCATGCTGTGGGGATGTTTTTCAGCGGCAGGGACTGGGAGACTAGTCAGAATCGAGGAAAAGATGAACGCAGCAAAGTAAAGAGAGATCCTTGATGAAAACCTGCTCCAGAGCACTCAGGACCTCAGACTGGGGCGAAGGTTCACCTTCCAACAGGACAATGACCCTAAGCACACAGCCAAGACAATGCAGGAGTGGCTTCGGGACAAGTCTCTGAATGTCCTTGAGTGGTCCAGCCAGAGCCCGGACTTGAACTCAATCGAACATCTCTGGAGAGACCTGAAAATAGCTGTGCAGCGACGCTCCCCATCCAACCTGACAGAGCTTGAGAGGAACTGCAGAGAAGAATGGGAGAAACTTCCCAAATAAAGGTGTGCCAAGTTTGTAGCATCATACCCAAGAAGACTCAAGGCTGTAATTGCTTCCAGCGGTGCTTCAACAAAGTACTGAGTAAAGGGTCTGAATACTTATGTAAATGTGATATTTCCGTTTTTTATTTTCTTTAAACTGGTTTTGCTTTGTCATTATGGGGTATTATGTGTAGATTGATGAGGGGGGAAAAAACTATTTAATCAATTTTAGATTAAGGCTGTAACGTAACAAAATGTGGAAAAAGTCAAAGGATCTGAATACTTTCCGAATGCACTGTAAATGCTACATGCCTTTCAATGCATGACTTTGAACAAGTTGAAATGCATTTGTTGTAAGAAATGTGTTATATAAATAAAGTTTTATTTGATTGATGACATTACAGCTATAGAATATTTAATAAACTGTAGTCTTCACATGAGGACAAGTGCTGTTTTTCCATAAACTTTACGTTTATAACTTGGGATTTTATCACTTGACGTATCAATCATATAGTGGGAAGGATCCTATAAATCAAGACTGTGTGAATGCATGTACCACTCTGAATAAATAAATACTGTGCCTTTGAAGATTTGTCTCTGGTCATGAAACTCCAATACAGGCTGGATGTCTAAAAGTCTATTCTGAATGTCAATAGATTTTTAGATTCATTCTCATCAATGACAACATTCTAGAACTGAGTTATCACTCATCTAAGTCTGGTATCCGGGGTAATCTGGTTATTGATTATATCATTGATTAAGTGGCTCTTTCCTTGTAGAATGTTGACAGCTTTATAGAACACATTGTATTGCTAAGATGCTCAAACTTAACTTAACAGCTACACTCACCGACACAGGATAAACTGGATCCCTCACGCTGGCCCTGACCATAGCTACACTCACCGACACAGGATAAACTGGATCCCTCACGCTGGCCCTGACCATAGCTACACTCACCGACACAGGATAAACTGGATCCCTCACGCTGGCCCTGACCAAACCGGTAAGTTGCCCCTCACTGTAGCTGCACTTCTCCACATGGCCAGACTTCTAGAGGTCTTCTCTCCTTTTAATGATCTGATGCTCATCCTTGAAGAATGCCATAAGGACACCAAAGTCGCCATTCTGTACAAACAATTATCCAGGCTAAGTAAAACAAAATGATTATTTGATCTACTGCTCTGCTAACTAGCTAGCTAAAGTGTAGTCAGTGGCTAGCTAAAACTGAGAAAGGGGACATTTTATTAAATTAATTTCAATACAGCACATGGATTCATCATGGATTGGGCAGAAGGTCTCTGATCCCGCTGGTGAAGGGTAGCTGACAGTGTCGACTAGAGATGACCTGTAGGAGCTTCCTGCAGGAATTCGTAGTCTTGCTGAGGTCTTCTCTGTTGCTAATTAGCATTTATACTTTTTGAGAGTAAATTGAGGTGAATATATTGATAAAACTCACCTTGGTCGAGAGAGAATTACACAGTGATCAAAACGTCACACCAAGGTAAGTCTACACCAAACACATACTTAGGTTGAACTGTTTGTAAAATTCACTTTGTGAAAAATGAATGGTGAAAAAACGATTGGAACCATTTCCGTGTTTGCCTGCTAGGTTTTCTGGGTATTATGACACAGCCACTGTGCCGGACTATGACAAATGCATTTTATTTTGTACAGTTATCAAAGAAAACATTAACATAAAAAAGAGAACAGCTAAATCGATTAGTTACCGGAGTGTAACTCCAGTTCTATGAGTGGAGCGGAGCCCCATAGGGGAGCTCTGCTCCTAGTGGTTTACCCTCTGCCCTAGGGCAGAACAGCCTGAAGCTAATTTATGCACACACCTGCAGCCAATGGGAGCACAGGTGCCCCTATAAGAAGGGACCCGTTCCCTCAATCTGCCTCCCGATACTTTTTCTTCAGCGAGACTAGAGAGGGTCGGCAGGGCCTTAAGTCCTATGGGGCTCCGCTCCACTCATAGAACTGGAGTTACACTCCGGTAACTAATCGTTCTATATCGTGGAGCTCCGCCCCATAGGGGAGCTCTGCTCCTAGTGGTTTAAGGCGGAGCGTAACGCTCCAAAATGTACTCCCTGCCGAGCCTAACACTTCCCATTTAAGCCTAGCAATGGCCGCAACCAATTCCCGCAGTACTGCAACAAAAAAAACCTCCGGTCGTCACAATATACCGCGTCATCGGTTAAAGACCCGCCCCACCTAGTCCAATGGCAATGCCAATGACTAGTGGGCAGATCATCAGAATAGAAGCTACACTAATCTGTACTAACAGATAGATGTGCCTCAATATCCTGTGACAACACTACCAACCACTAATGGAATGACACCAAGTGTCACTCTACATTATGTGCCCAGTAGACCACCTCACTCACTCAATGGAACCCAGAGATTAGTAGGCAGGAACAAAACATAAGTCATACTAAACTGAACCATCAGATAGATGACCTCACATTCTGTCAATTCACTACATGTCTCTACTATACTGACCCTGTCAGTCAAGAGACATGCCACAAGATATACTTTCCATCCAAAGCGGACCTGATAGAGACCTGTGTCCATCGTCCTGCTTCTCTCTCCTCCAGCTCAAGATTCCCCTTCAGCTATGCTGAGTACAATCGAGCCCGATAGTTAGAAAGCCTATCTATCACCCAACATGTTTTCCTAACCAAAGCGGACCTAATTGGAACCTGCCCATAGTCCTGCTTTATCCTCTCTTCCTGGCTCAAAATCCCCTTTCAGCATTGCTGAATACAGACTGAGCCCAAAGAGTTAGAAAGCATGTCTGTCCATAATATGTCCTTCTAACCAAAGCGGACCCGATGAACACTCATGTTCGCAATCCTGCTTTTTCCTCTCTTCCTTGCTCAAAATCTCCTTTCAGCCACGCTGAGTACAGATCGAGCCAAGAATTAGAAGGCATATCTAATAGATAGAACAGAATATATCTTCCTCACCAAAGCGGACCTGATTGACACCCATGTCACAGTCCTACTTTCCCTCTCTATCTTCCTCAAGATCTTCCTTCAGCCACGCTGAGTACAGATCGAGCCAACGAGTTAGAAGACATATCTAACAGATAGAAACGGATAAAAGGAGACGGCGTCGACCATGACGCTGCTCTACAAATATCCTCTACCTCTGTTCCTCTGAAGAGGGCAGTAGAAGCTGCTACTCCACGAGTGGAGTGAGCTCTGATACCCTGAGGCAGTTGTCGCCCCGCCACCTCGTACGCCGTCTCAATACCTTCACAAAGCCAATGAGACAATCGCTGTTTTGAAAGTGGTCTACCTAATGCAGCCGCACCGTGACACACAAACAGCTGAGGCGATGACCTAACCGCTGCTGTGCGCTCAACGTAACACGCCAAAGCGCGTACTGGGCACAGACAATGAAGCTTTTCCTCACTCCTCTCCCCATGAGGAGGGGGAGAAAAAGCCCACAACTCCACGGTCTGTGATCTATATGCACTATTTATAACCTTCGGCACAAACGCCGGGTTAGGACGTAACACCGCTCTGCTCAGATCGCCATTAATGGCAAGGCAGTCGGGTCTCGTCGACAGGGCACACAAATCGCTGACACGCTTAGCGGTAGTCAAGGCGAGCAACAGTGCCGTCTTGATAGACAACATCTTGAGGGGTATTTGATTCAATGGCTCGAACGGCGACTTACATAGCGCTTCGAGAACCAAGGCCAAATCCCACTGGGGCAGCGTAGCTCTAGGCATTGGCCTAAGCCGCCGCGTTCCCAATAAGAAACGTTTCACTAATGGGTGGCTGAACACGTTCTTGCCGTCAAACCCCTCATGACCAGCTGAAATTGCCGCTGCAAACACCCGAATGGTGGAGGGCGATTTCTGCTTATCAAACATAAACTGCAGGAAAGAGAGCACACTCTCAACCTGACAGTTCATGGGGTCTACGCCCTGTGTGTCACACCATCGTGAGAAAACATTCCATCTGCTGGTATACATCCTAGAAGTGGAACCGGCTCGTGCACCCTGTATGGTTCTGATCACTGCATCAGACAACCCACGGCGCCTCAGCCTGTCCCATTCAGGAGCCAAGCCTTCAGTGGTTGGCCGATTATGGGCCACTGCCCTATCGAGCCTCCCGCCTGAGTCAACGCGTCTCGTCGATGTGGAATTGGCCAAGGTGGCGCAATCAGCATCTGAC
This sequence comes from Coregonus clupeaformis, assembly GCF_020615455.1. Taxonomy (NCBI): domain Eukaryota; kingdom Metazoa; phylum Chordata; class Actinopteri; order Salmoniformes; family Salmonidae; genus Coregonus; species Coregonus clupeaformis. The sequence goes on along the minus strand of NW_025533515.1, from coordinate 681,262 downwards.
TCATCTCCGCAAACCACGGAGCCCCCAGGCGATCGGGCGCTATCAGTATCACTGACAGCTCCTCTGACCTCACCCTGGCTAGCATTGGGAGAATGCAAGACAGCGGAGGGAATGCATACAGGAGAACTTTCGGCCACGGGTAGTGCGCGAATGCGTCTCTTCCCAGTGGTGGCTCGTCCTGTTCCCTCAGAGAGAACCATAGGGGACATTGCGCGTTCACGCGTGACGCTAACAGATCCACCTCGGCTCTCCCGAACTGTTCCCAAATTCGGAGAACAATGTCCGGATGCAGACACCACTCGTCGTCTCGAGGACCCCCTCTTGACATGAGGTCTGCTCCTACGTTCAAGTAGCCTGGAATGTGTGCTGCTCTCAATGAGCGAAGGTGCTCGTGAGCCCACAGCCACAATTCCTCTGCTGCCCGATGGAGGGCAGGTGACCTGACCCCTCCCTGGCGATTTATGTGAGCTACTGTGGTCCGGTTGTCTGACCAGACCAACACATCGCGACCCCGAAGGGTATGCGCGAAGTGGGTCAAAACCAGTCGAACCGTTTCCAACTCCAAGAGGTTTATGTGACGACCTGATTGAGGCCATACACCTCCTATCGCTTGAGACTGACATGTCCCTCCCCATCCAGTCAGAGAGGCATCTGTGAATACTGGAATGTAGGATGACACCTTGCCCATCGGGACTCCGTGCGTGAGAACGCTCGAGTTCCTCCAATAGTCCAGGTCTGCTCTTAGCGAGAGAGGAACCACCACCAACCGATGACGTTGACGCACTGGGTCTAGTCTTAGTTGGGCGAACCATCGCTGTATTCTGCGCATGTGCAGAAGTCCCAGCGGTACCACAGAGTGGGCTGATGACATGAGACCCAAAAGTGACATGATCGATAGCGCCGTTACTGTGTGATTCGGACGGCACCTCCTCAGGGCTAGCATCAATGCTACCCTTCGAGGGTCCGAAATTCGAGCCCTCATCATTACAGTGTCTAGCTGTAGCCCCAGGTAGACAATCTGATGACTGGGCCAGGGTGCGCTCTTTTTCCAATTCACAGCGAACCACAGACGCGTGAGGTGAATCACTGTCTGTGTTGTGTGGGTGATCGCCAGCTCTGCTGACGGGGCGAGAACCAGCAGGTCGTCTAGATAGGCTAATAGCCTTATCCCTTGACGCCGTAGCGGTTCCAATGCCGCCTCTACACATTTGGAAAACGTTCGAGGTGCCAGGGCGTACCCGAATGGCATCCTCGTGAACTCGTACGCCACCCCTTGAAAGGCGAACCGCAGAAACTTCCTGTGACGCGATTGTATCGGCACATGGAAGTACGCGTCCTTTAGGTCTATGCTTGTACAAAAGTCTCCTTTCTGGACACATTCCAGTAGACGTTTTGTCGTCAGCATTCGGAAGGGTCGTTTGGTTATGCTCTCGTTGAGAGTGCGTAAATCCAAAATCGGCCTCACCCCCCCCGTCTTTTTGGGCACTAGGAAATAAGGCGAATATAGCCCTTTGTTCCTTTGCTCTCGGGGTACTACTGTGACCGCCTCCTTCGCCAAAAGTTCCGTAATCTCTGACATCAGAGCGGCTACTTTGTCCGGCGTTTTCATCACCGTCTCCACCACTCCCCTGAACGGGGGTGGGGTTCGGTGGAATTGGAGGGCATAACCCTTCTGCAACGTCTGTTCTAGCCAGCGTGAGAGGGTACAGCTTCGCTGCCACTGCCAGCAATGCAGAGAAAGCGGGCGCGCACGAAGCTGTGGTGCGTCCAGTAGGAAGGACCTGTATTCCTCTATGGCCCTCGCCGCCGCTATTCCCCAGCACTGGGTTGGTGGAATAGCCCAAGGCGGGCCCCCCTCGAAAGGGAGAGGAAACATCAGCTCGTTCTGAGGGAATCGGAGGCCTTGATACGTCAGTTACATCCGTAACTCTAGTAATCCGGCCCTCCGTGAACGTAGCACGGTCTTGAGCTGCACTGACTGAGGTATTAACCTGAGACAGAGCGCCCTCCCCGGATAGCAGTTGCGTCATCATGTCATTGTCTGACTGAGACTGCTGCTTGTCATGAGATCCGTGCACTGCAGTACTCAACACAGTCTGGAAAGTGTGGTCTCTGACTGGTACCACAAGGTGGCGCCACAATACCTCCTTTCCACTGGTCTCATGAAGCTGCTCAGCAACACACTCTGTGTGTGGTGAGCTGCACTCAGAGCCATGGGCATTGTTGCGTTCTGAATTAACCGGGGGCGCCCATACCTTGGTTACACTTGTAACTCTAGTATTCCCGCCCTCCGTGAACGTCGCACGGGTCTGAGCTGCGCTGGCTGAGGCGTTAGCCTGAAGCAAGGCGTCATTCCCAGCTAGCGGCTGCGTCTTCATGTCATACTTAGACTGAGACAGCTGCCTGCTATGTGAGACCTTTACTACAGAGCTCCTAGGAGTCTGTAGTAAAAGGTCCTTATTAGGTGAGCTAAGGCTACGCCTTGCTACCTTTTTCTCTTTCCTCTCCTGAGTGTGTTCAACTACGCACCCTTGGTGGGTTGAGCTACACTCAGGATGGTGAGAGAAATTCATAGGATGTGAAGTACTCTGCAATGTGTCATGGAAAAAGGGCTCTTTTGTGACAATGTCAGTGGGAGCCAACTCTTTATTCACATAACAACAATAAACATTTCCCTCCATGCCCTGAACAATAGGGTGGGGGGGAACAGTGGGCTCTGTCGCGCCCAGCGCCGAGCCGTCATCCGTCCTCTCCCCCTCGTCCCGTCATTGACACCGTCGTTTCTGGCTGACCTTCTGGTGTTGCCAGGACGGTTTTGTGACGACCTCTCTCGCCGGCGGAATCGTCGCCACCACCGTCGTCGCTGGAGGGGCCGAGCCCGCTCGCCTGCTGTCGGTGGTAGGCGCCTGTCGCCTGGCCCGTCGCCTCCCTGTAGTTCTACTGGGGGCGTTAGAGGTTGACGGGTTAGTTGAAGCCCGGCTAGACTTGCCTGCCAATGGCAGGTGTTTAGCCAGGTGCTTTCTCTCTTCGTCTAGCTTACCAAAACGTTCCGTCGCCTCCTTAACGGCGACCCCAAAGAGGCCCTCGCTAGAGACGGGAGCGTTTAGCAGCGAGGCTCTGTCCGTCTCCTTCATGGCTGTCATTGACAGCCAGAGGTGACGTTCCATGACCACCGAGGTGGCCATGGACCGGCCTGCGCATATCGCTGACGCCTGTGTCAAATGAAGAATAGCGCCAGAAATCCTGGACGCCTCTTCGATCTCGTCGCTGGTCAACTCTGACCTACCCGTTGTTAGGCAGGATAGGGAGGCCGCGAGGAGAGCGATGTTGTTAGCCGCTGACACAGCCTGGGCTCCCAGCGTAAAGGACTTCTCAGCCAGCTGTGCTGTGAGTCTGTCCTTTTGTGCTGGCAAGGTGGCTTTCTTGGAGGCCGCCCAGGGACTCGAACCCGGCACTAGATACGCCGCCATGGCGCTCTCGAGCCTAGGGATTCCCTTAGCAGCCCACTCACGTCCAGCCACTCTCGTGAATGGGGTGTACACTTTGGCCGGCGAACGCGCCGCCAGGGGTGTATCCCACGAGCCCTCGACATATTTTCAGAGGGAAGGCATAGCAGGAGCCATCGGCTCAGCTGCCTTCCTCGGTCTAGAGTAGGGGCCGCCCTCCATCATGTCGACCTCCACAGGGGGGGGGAGCAGGGTCAGCGCTATCTCAAGTCGATTGGCGGCTCTCTCAATGAGTTCGGGAAAGTCCGCACGCAGAGAGGCCGCTGCGAAGGACAGGGCTGCTGACGTAACAGAGCCCGTGTCGTCATCGCACAAGGAGCCTTCAGATCTCACACTCCCCCAAAGGGAAGGGGGTCTTGAAGGTTGGCGCCAGAGGGTCGGATTGTTCCATTGGAACATCCATCTCTGCGTCTCTCTCCTTGTCATCCCCTGAGCCAGCACTGTCCGACGACGCCTCTGAAGCAAAGGCGAGAAGAGACAGTACATCCTCTAGGGGGATATCCTCCCTAAAGAACGCCCAACGCTGCTTCCTCACCTTCATAGGAAGGAGGGCGCAGGAGGCGCAATTAGGGGGATTGCCGGTTCCTTCCTTGGCATGCTGCGGTCCCAAACACACGAAACAAAGGTCGTGGGGGTCCGCAGATGCCATGGAGGAGCATCGGCACTGAGCCCTGAAAAGGGCTTTTGGGGGTGGAAAATCTCCTGGCGTGCTCATTTTAGAAGACGTCGATGGCTGGCTCATCGACGGCGATTTCTTCCTGAGTCTTCTCTTCTCTTCTTGGCTTCTTCAGTCTAGTCGTCCAGTCGCTGAAGATAATATCTCGGGAGGCTGATTGAGGGGAGGCGTCCCCTCTTATAGGGACACCTGTGCTCCCATTGGCTGCAGGTGTGTGCATAATTTTGCTTCAGGCTGTTGCTGCCTTAGGGCAGAGGGTAAACCACTAGGAGCAGAGCTCCCCTATGGGGCGGAGCTCCACGATATAGAACACTTCGTTCTTAAAGCTGTAGTTGTAATGATTCTGCACACACTTGAATGGTGTCTGCCTGCTTAGTGGACGTTTAGGAGAACATTCTCTGTCCTCAGTTATGAAATGGTGGCAATATTGTACTGTCACCAAGTATGATCATATTTATTTTACAGTTATATGAAAGGTGAAATCTTATATTAAGTCGTTTATAATTTGATTTTTTACTATATTTAGAATGCATTTCAGTCATTTCAAATCCTATTTCCCCACTTCTGTTGAAGTAAAAACAATAATGATTTTTCATATTTTGATAATATTTGTACCATGTCCCTGAGCTTGTGTCCTCCAAAGTGAGCACACCTCAGCAGTTTATAAAACATTTGACCAGAAGTTCCAGACCTTTCTAAAATGATGCAACATTACCTGTTACTGTTTATGGCCATCTCATGAAAAATAATTACATTTGGGTACGTCTATTTAGGTTGAAATCAACATTTTACCCCATCATTCAAGAGCTATTCCATGTCTGAATTGCTATTGTTAGCCATCTACCAATCACTGCCTTTCTGAGGCTTTCAAAAAGCTCCCTGGTCTTTGTAGTTGCTTGAAATTCAATACTTGACTGAGGGACCTTACATATGTATGTATGGGGGACAGATTAATGATTATTTAAAAAATAATGTTAAACACTTATTACACACAAAGTGAGTCCATATAAAGTTATAATGTGACTTGTTAAGACACATTTTACTCCTGAACTAATTTAGCCCCGTCTAAACAAAGAGGGTCAATCCTTATGCAATGACTATATTTTAGTTACTTAATCGTTAATCTTAAAAATAAAAATAAAAAAGTTAAACATTTCTTCCACTTTGACAGAGTATGTTGTTGAATAAATTACAATGAAATCCATTGAAAACCACGTTAACACAAATTTGAAGAAATCCAAGGGGTCTGAATACTTTTGCAAGGTACTGTATATACACTAATATCTGACAATGACAAAAATAATGAGACTATTTAACCATATCAATATTTTAATGGATTATTTGGTGCAATAAATACCACAATAAGGTTATAAAAGCATCAGTCACAGGAAGAAAAAAAAAGTTACAGTAGTTTTGTGCAAATGCGACTCAGTTAATTTCACATGCTTTCTGTGAACATCCTCACAAACAGGTTGGCACTTTTCAAGTTCCACATCGGAAATCATTTTTTGAGGCAATATAGATGAGTTTATTTTAATGTAATAACTTGGTTGTAGAGGTGAAAAGACAGTCTTTAGTTTACCACCATGTTCATGCCATAAACTACCTCCAATTTAAATCAATACATTTTCAAACTTATAAATGTAGTTGTCATAAGAGTTTTTCCCCATACAATGGGCTATCAGCTTCTGATTAGGATTGGCAGACTAACCACTACTGAACCTGCGTTTGACAGGGTATAATCCACTGTGCAGGTGTGGAAACGTGGACCCAGATTCACAAAATACTTCTTATGCAAAAATGTAAGAAGCTTCTTAAGAAATTTTTTTCGTTCATAAGATAGTTCATTAGTGCAATTCCTCAACAATATCTTAAGATTTTATGATTTTCTTACAAACTTCTCAAATATCTTCTTACAAACTGAACTATCTGTTTAAAATGATTGTCACTAGGCAAACCGATTTAGCTAACTATCTAGCTAGCAATGGCAATCATGTTAGCATATTTCGTACTGAGATTACTGTTCTAGAACACGTTCTTGGGTTTCAAATAATTAATACTTAAACTTTCAGATGAAGTTTGTGAGTGAATTAAACACGTTCAATTGCTTTAATTAGCTTATTCTCTCACTGCCCTGAGTTTAGCTATCCAAGAACAAATACAATAAATCTAATTTATTCTTAACCTTTTACTTAAAGAGAAACAACATTAAATAACGCAATGACATTTCCAATAACCTTTTTGAGGAATAGCAACTTTGCTTAACTTTCTTCAGAAGTCTATAGTTAAGGAATAAATGGCAGTTAAGAATAAATGTCTTCTTAAGAAGGTTTTGTGAATCTGGGCCCTGACCTATAACCTTCCTATAGACCTACACTACCGTTCAAAAGTTTGGGGTCACTTAGAAATGTCCTTGTTTTCGAAAGAAAAGCAATTTTTTGTCCATTAAATTAACTTCAAATTGATCAGATATACAGTGTAGACATTGTTCATGTTGTAAATGGCTATTGTAGCTGGAAACGGCAGATATTTTATGGAATATCTACATAGGCGTACAGAGGCCCATTATCAGCAACCATCAGTCCTGTGTTCCAATGGCACGTTGTGTTTGCTAATCCAAGTTTATTATTTTAAAAGGCTAATTGAACATTAGAAAACCCTTTTGCAATTATGTTAGCACAGCTGAAAACCGTTATGCTGATTAAAGAAGCAATAAAACTGGCCTTCTTGAGACTAGTTGAGTATCTGGAGCATCAGCAAAGCATCAGTCTATTCTTGTTCTGAGAAATGAAGGCTATTCTATGCGAGAAATTGCCAAGAAACTGAAGATCTCGTACAATGCTGTGTACTACTCCCTTCACAGAACAGCGCAAACTGGATCTAACCAGAATAGAAAGAGGAGTGGGAGGCCCCGGTGCACAACTGAGCAAGAGGACAAATACATTAGTGTCTAGTTTGAGAAACAGACGCCTCACAGGTCCTCAACTGGCAGCTTCAGTGAAGAGGCGACTCCGGGATGCTGACCTTCTAGTCAGAGTTGCAAAGAAAAAGCCATATCTTAGACTGGCCAATAAAAAGAAAAGATTAAGATGGGCAGTCTGAGATATGGCTTTTTCTTTGCAACTGTTGTACAAGATCTTCAGTTTCTTGGCAATTTCTCGCATAGAATAGCCTTCATTTCTCAGAACAAGAATAGACTGACGTGTTTCAGAAGAAAGGGTTTTCTAATGTTCAATTAGCCTTTTAAAATGATAAACTTGGATTAGCAAACACAACGTGCCATTGGAACACAGGACTGATGGTTGCTGATAATGGGCCTCTGTACGCCTATGTAGATATTCCATTACAAATCAGCCGTTTACAACTACAATAGCCATTTACAACATTAACAATGTCTACACTGTATTTCTGATCAATTTGATGTTATTTTAATGGACAAAAAAATTGCCTTTCTTTCGAAAAACGAGGACATTTCTAAGTGACCCCAAACTTCTGAACAGTAGTGGTATATACCTGAGTTATTACTCCCACTGAAACTTTTGATTCCTTTTAACACCTAAAGGACGGAATGGCCAGACTGTTGAAGTCAGGGTACTGTATAAGTTACTGTAGGCCTGGCCAGACTGCTGAAGTCAGGGTACTGTATAAGTTACTGGAGGCCTGGCCAGACTGCTGAAGTCAGGGTACTGTATAAGTTACTGGAGGCCTGGCCAGACTGCTGAAGTCAGGGTACTGTATAAGTTACTGTAGGCCTGGCCAGACTGCTGAAGTCAGGGTACTGTATAAGTTACTGGAGGCCTGGCCAGACTGCTGAAGTCAGGGTACTGTATAAGTTACTGGAGGCCTGGCCAGACTGCTGAAGTCAGGGTACTGTATAAGTTACTGTAGGCCTGGCCAGACTGCTGAAGTCAGGGTACTGTATAAGTTACTGGAGGCCTGGCCAGACTGCTGAAGTCAGGGTACTGTATAAGTTACTGGAGGCCTGGCCAGACTGCTGAAGTCAGGGTACTGTATAAGTTACTGGAGGCCTGGCCAGACTGCTGAAGTCAGGGTACTGTATAAGTTACTGGAGGCCTGGCCAGACTGCTGAAGTCAGGGTACTGTATAAGTTACTGTAGGCCTGGCCAGACTGCTGAAGTCAGGGTACTGTATAAGTTACTGGAGGCCTGGCCAGACTGCTGAAGTCAGGGTACTGTATAAGTTACTGGAGGCCTGGCCAGACTGCTGAAGTCAGGGTACTGTATAAGTTACTGGAGGCCTGGCCAGACTGCTAAGTCAGGTACGTGAGGCCTGCCAGCTAGTCAGGTACTGTATAAGTTACTGGAGGCCTGGCCAGACTGCTGAAGTCAGGGTACTGTATAAGTTACTGTAGGTCTGGCCAGACTGCTGAAGTCAGGGTACTGTATAAGTTACTGGAGGCCTGGCCAGACTGCTGAAGTCAGGGTACTGTATAAGTTACTGGAGGCCTGGCCAGACTGTTGAAGTCAGGGTACTGTATAAGTTACTGGAGGCCTGGCCAGACTGCTGAAGTCAGGGTACTGTTTAAGTTACTGTAGGCCTGGCCAGACTGCTGAAGTCAGGGTACTGTATAAGTTACTGTAAGTCAGGGTACTGTATAAGTTACTGTAAGTCAGGGTACTGTATAAGTTACTGTAGTCAGGACTGTACCTGTGTCAGGGTACTGTATTCTGTAAGTCAGGGTACTGTATAAGTTACTGTAAGTCAGGGTACTGTATAAGTTACTGTAAGTCAGGGTACTGTATAAGTTACTGTAAGTCAGGGTACTGTATAAGTTACTGTAAGTCAGGGTACTGTATAAGTTACTGGAGGCCTGAGAAGGATCACTATGACTACAGCTGAGATAATTACTCCATTACAAAACATAAAAATACAATGAATTCAAATGTCAGTTTTCATCAAAAAGTGCATATATTCCAAATGTGGTCTTTTTGGAACCTTGGAGCCAATCTCCAGACTACTCCTTTATTAGAACTGGTCACATTTCCCTCATATAAAACCAGGGAACACTAAACTTTGTTTTTGTCCTATAACTTCAGCTACAAGCTGCTAGCATCCACATACATCATGAATCCAACATAGCCAGAGGGTTGAGGAGGAAGAGTTGAATCAGAACCATAGATTTAGCTCTGAGTTACAGGGGAGAACCTCTAGAGGGCTCTGTTCTGGGGCCCACTGTGCAATAAGGTGGGTCACCTAACCAAACCAAACAGCTGACCACTACCCTGCCCTGTACCCAGTTAACCATTAGGACAGGGTAAGCTGCTCTACTTCAACCACTAACTCATCATTTTCGACAACAGCCTTGAAACCAGAACCACATGAGGACCCGGTTTCCATTCAGAATAATGAGGACCCGGTTTCCATCCAGAATAATGAGGACCCGGTTTCCATCCAGAATAATGAGGACCCGGTTTCCATCCAGAATAATGAGGACCCGGTTTCCATCCAGAATAATGAGGACCCGGTTTCCATCCAGAATAATTTTTGCTTTGTATAATTTCTTTACTACTAGAAATGGTGTGAGCCCTCGAGTGACCTCCCTCCCCCGGGACTTACTGCCCCCTTTGGCTGAGTAACACATTGCTTAAAGAACAATTCCATGGATTCATTCCTTTCACCAACACTGTTTAAGGTAGCTGGTCCCAGATCTGTTTGTGTCTCCTTGTCATGCCAAACCGCCAAGGAGTGGCATGATGGCACAAATAGACTGGTACCCAGGCTGTTTCAGCACGGTTCCTTTCACCAATACCGTTTCAGCACGGTTCCCCAGCCTCCAGCCCCGTCATGTACAGTAACAGTAGAACGTAGACTAGAGGGGGCTGGAGATCTGAACAGGGTTATTTCTTAGCCGTATGGTAACGGGCCAAGGCACTGCTGGACCAGAGAAACTTCACGTCTCACAACATTTCTCTGCTTTGCTTCTTTATTCAATTGTGTGAGAAAAAGATTGACACTTAGCTTTTTCTCTGTTCAATTCACAACATTACAAAAATACTCTTGTGGTGTCTTTGAGGTACTTCAATTCTCACCAGTTCTGTAAAATAAATGTGATCATTTTCTCTTGGTTGTACCAGTTTGGTGAAAGGCAACAGTATCAGAATATATCATTTATATATTAAAAGGACATCCTAACACATGCAGATAGTGTGGTATCATATGTGCTACTAAGTAATGTTACTGTCACAAACATGTTCTATCATAATAATATTCCTCTAGAACCCTTTAAGGACCGATAGCTAAGCCGTAGACCAATCAGTGTCTGTTTCCTAACAAGGCCCATTAAGCCCTCTAGTTATGGCATCTTCAGTCTCCTGCTGTAGAATACCAATCACCCTCAGCTATGGCTCTGTGTCTCTGACTCAACCAGGTCTCTGTGGTATTGCGAATGAAAACAACTTTTGCTCTAAGCAGACAGAGGACTTGTCAGAAGAGACCAGTCATCCGGAGACAGACACAGAGCTTTAGGGATTAGAACAGCATGCTACTGAACGTTGAGCAAATCTCAACTCACTCCAATGCTGACACTGAGAATGCAGTCCTTATTTAATCAGCTAGTCCTTAAAATAGTTCTGTGAAGGTAGTTAGAATACATATAAAAACAGAGTACAATTGCACTTGATAAAGTTAAGGAGAGGGAGGGATTGTAAGCTAAGAGAATGAATAGTAACGTGGGTCTGGAGGATTGTGACGTGATGTAGTCTGTCTCTCTTTCCTGACTGACTGACTGGGTGTGAATCTGACTGGAACATGCATGGACACAAAAGTAACTAACTTAGTGGCTAGGGATCATTCTCTATTAAGACAGAAGCAAGTCTAGCAGAGGACTGGATAATTCTCTATTAAGACAGAAGCAAGTCTAGCAGAGGACTGGATCATTCTCTATTAAGACAGTAGCACGTCTAGCAGAGGACTGGATCATTCTCTATTAAGACAGACAGTGGCATGTCAAGCATGGGAGGGACTGTATGATGACAGGCTTGGTATAGAGGGACTGTATGATGACAGGCTTGGTATAGATGGACTGTATGATGACAGGCTTGGTATAGATGGACTGTATGATGACAGGCTTGGTATAGAGGGACTGTATGATGACAGGCTTGGTATAGATGGACTGTATGATGACAGGCTTGGTATAGAGGGACTGTATGATGACAGGCTTGGTATAGATGGACTGTATGATGACAGGCTTGGTATAGAGGGACTGTATGATGACAGGCTTGGTATAGAGGGACTGTATGATGACAGGCTTGGTATAGATGGACTGTATGATGACAGGCTTGGTATAGATGGACTGTATGATGACAGGCTTGGTATAGATGGACTGTATGATGACAGGCTTGGTATAGAGGGACTGTATGATGACAGGCTTGGTATAGATGGACTGTATGATGACAGGCTTGGTATAGATGGACTGTATGATGACAGGCTTGGTATAGATGGACTGTATGATGACAGGCTTGGTATAGAGGGACTGTATGATGACAGGCTTGGTATAGATGGACTGTATGATGACAGGCTTGGTATAGAGGGACTGTATGATGACAGGCTTGGTATAGATGGACTGTATGATGACAGGCTTGGTATAGATGGACTGTATGATGACAGGCTTGGTATAGAGGGACTGTATGATGACAGGCTTGGTATAGATGGACTGTATGATGACAGGCTTGGTATAGATGGACTGTATGATGACAGGCTTGGTATAGAGGGACTGTATGATGACAGGCTTGGTATAGATGGACTGTATGATGACAGGCTTGGTATAGATGGACTGTATGATGACAGGCTTGGTATAGAGGGACTGTATGATGACAGGCTTGGTATAGATGGACTGTATGATGACAGGCTTGGTATAGAGGGACTGTATGATGACAGGCTTGGTATAGATGGACTGTATGATGACAGGCTTGGTATAGATGGACTGTATGATGACAGGCTTGGTATAGAGGGACTGTATGATGACAGGCTTGGTATAGATGGACTGTATGATGACAGGCTTGGTATAGAGGGACTGTATGATGACAGGCTTGGTATAGATGGACTGTATGATGACAGGCTTGGTATAGATGGACTGTATGATGACAGGCTTGGTATAGATGGACTGTATGATGACAGGCTTGGTATAGATGGACTGTATGATGACAGGCTTGGTATAGAGGGACTGTATGATGACAGGCTTGGTATAGATGGACTGTATGATGACAAGCTTGGTATAGATGGACTGTATGATGACAGGCTTGGTATAGAGGGACTGTATGATGACAGGCTTGGTATAGATGGACTGTATGATGACAGGCTTGGTATAGAGGGACTGTATGATGACAGGCTTGGTATAGATGGACTGTATGATGACAGGCTTGGTATAGAGGGACTGTATGATGACAGGCTTGGTATAGAGGGACTGTATGATGACAGGCTTGGTATAGATGGACTGTATGGTGACAGGCTTGGTATAGAGGGACTGTATGATGACAGGCTTGGTATAGATGGACTGTATGATGACAGGCTTGGTATAGAGGGACTGTATGATGACAGGCTTGGTATGGATGGACTGTATGATGACAGGCTTGGTATAGATGGACTGTATGATGACAGGCTTGGTATAGATGGACTGTATGATGACAGGCTTGGTATAGAGGGACTGTATGATGACAGGCTTGGTATGGATGGACTGTATGATGACAGGCTTGGTATAGATGGACTGTATGATGACAGGCTTGGTATAGAGGGACTGTATGATGACAGGCTTGGTATAGATGGACTGTATGATGACAGGCTTGGTATAGATGGACTGTATGATGACAGGCTTGGTATAGATGGACTGTATGATGACAGGCTTGGTATAGAGGGACTGTATGATGACAGGCTTGGTATAGATGGACTGTATGATGACAGGCTTGGTATAGATGGACTGTATGATGACAGGCTTGGTATAGATGGACTGTATGATGACAGGCTTGGTCAGTCAGACAGATATACTGTAGAACTAGTATTGTAGTAGTGTAGTACTAGTATTGTAGTAGTGTAGTACTAGTATTGTAGTAGTGTAGTACTAGTAGTGTAGTAGTGCAGTACTAGTATTGTAGTAGTGTAGTACTAGTATTGTAGTAGTGCAGTACTAGTATTGTAGTAGTGTAGTACTAGTATTGCAGTAGTGTAGTACTAGTATTGTAGTAGTGTAGTACTAGTATTGTAGTAGTGCAGTACTAGTATTGTAGTAGTGCAGTACTAGTATTGTAGTAGTACAGTACTAGTATTGTAGTAGTACAGTACTAGTATTGTAGTAGTGTAGTACTAGTATTGAAGTAGTGCAGTACTAGTATTGTAGTAGTGTAGTACTAGTATTGTAGTAGTGCAGTACTAGTATTGTAGTAGTGCAGTACTAGTATTGTAGTAGTGTAGTACTAGTATTGTAGTAGTGTAGTACTAGTATTGTAGTAGTGTAGTACTAGTATTGTAGTAGTGTAGTACTAGTATTGTAGTAGTGTAGTACTAGTATTGTAGTGGTGCAGTACTAGTATTGTAGTAGTGTAGTACTAGTATTGTAGTAGTGCAGTACTAGTATTGTAGTAGTGCAGTACTAGTATTGTAGTAGAGCAGTATTAGTATTGTAGTAGTGCAGTACTAGTATTGTAGTAGTGCAGTACTAGTATTGTAGTAGTGTAGTACTAGTATTGTAGTAGTGCAGTACTAGTATTGTAGTAGTGTAGTACTAGTATTGTAGTAGTGCAGTACTAGTATTGTAGTAGTGTAGTACTAGTATTGTAGTAGTGTAGTACTAGTATTGTAGTAGTGCAGTACTAGTATTGTAGTAGTGCAGTACTAGTATTGTAGTAGTGCAGTACTAGTATTGTAGTAGTGTAGTACTAGTATTGTAGTAGTGCAGTACTAGTATTGTAGTAGTGCAGTACTAGTATTGTAGTAGTGTAGTACTAGTATTGTAGTAGTGCAGTACTAGTATTGTAGTAGTGCAGTACTAGTATTGTAGTAGTGTAGTACTAGTATTGTAGTAGTGCAGTACTAGTATTGTAGTAGTGCAGTACTAGTATTGTAGTAGTGTAGTACTAGTATTGTAGTAGTGCAGTACTAGTATTGTAGTAGTGTAGTACTAGTATTGTAGTAGTGTAGTACTAGTATTGTAGTAGTGCAGTACTAGTATTGTAGTAGTGTAGTACTAGTATTGTAGTAGTGCAGTACTAGTATTGTAGTAGTGTAGTACTAGTATTGTAGTAGTGTAGTACTAGTATTGTAGTAGTGCAGTACTAGTATTGTAGTAGTGTAGTACTAGTATTGTAGTAGTGCAGTACTAGTATTGTAGTAGTGTAGTACTAGTATTGTAGTAGTGCAGTACTAGTATTGTAGTAGTGTAGTACTAGTATTGTAGTAGTGCAGTACTAGTATTGTAGTAGTGTAGTACTAGTATTGTAGTAGTGCAGTACTAGTATTGTAGCAGTGTAGTACTAGTATTGTAGTAGTGCAGTACTAGTATTGTAGTAGTGTAGTACTAGTATTGTAGTAGTGTAGTACTAGTATTGTAGTAGTGCAGTACTAGTATTGTAGTAGTGTAGTACTAGTATTGTAGTAGTGTAGTACTATTATTGTAGTAGTGCAGTACTAGTATTGTAGTAGTGCAGTACTAGTATTGTAGTAGTGTAGTACTAGTATTGTAGTAGTGTAGTACTAGTATTGTAGTAGTGCAGTACTAGTATTGTAGTAGTGTAGTACTAGTATTGTAGTAGTGCAGTACTAGTATTGTAGTAGTGTAGTACTAGTATTGTAGTAGTGTAGTACTAGTATTGTAGTAGTGCAGTACTAGTATTGTAGTAGTGTAGTACTAGTATTGTAGTAGTGCAGTACTAGTATTGTAGTAGTGTAGTACTAGTATTGTAGTAGTGCAGTACTAGTATTGTAGTAGTGTAGTACTAGTATTGTAGTAGTGCAGTACTAGTATTGTAGTAGTGTAGTACTAGTATTGTAGTAGTGCAGTACTAGTATTGTAGTAGTGTAGTACTAGTATTGTAGTAGTGCAGTACTAGTATTGTAGTAGTGTAGTACTAGTATTGTAGTAGTGCAGTACTAGTATTGTAGTAGTGTAGTACTAGTATTGTAGTAGTGTAGTACTAGTATTGTAGTAGTGCAGTACTAGTATTGTAGTAGCATAGTACTAGTATTGTCTGAGTGGATGGTTCTACTATAGATGTAGTCCTGAAGGAACATGTACGATGCCTCCACAACACACCACATCCTAACAATATCAGGATGTTGCATGAACATGACATCCGCGGTGAATATCATGTAGTGTGGACGCAGCTTAAATCCCATCTATCTAACAGGTAGTGGACGCAGCTTAAATCCCATCTATCTAACAGGTAGTGGATGCAGCTTAAATCCCATCTATCTAACAGGTAGTGGACACAGCTTAAATCCCATCTATCTAACAGGTAGTGGACACAGCTTAAATCCCATCTATCTAACAGGTAGTGGACGCAGCTTAAATCCCATCTATCTAACAGGTAGTGGATGCAGCTTAAATCCCATCTATCTAACAGGTAGTGGACACAGCTTAAATCCCATCTATCTAACAGGTAGTGGACGCAGCTTAAATCCCATCTATCTAACAGGTAGTGGATGCAGCTTAAATCCCATCTATCTAACAGGTAGTGGACACAGCTTAAATCCCATCTATCTAACAGGTAGTGGACGCAGCTTAAATCCCATCTATCTAACAGGTAGTGGATGCAGCTTAAATCCCATCTATCTAACAGGTAGTGGACACAGCTTAAATCCCATCTATCTAACAGGTAGTGGACACAGCTTAAATCCCATCTATCTAACAGGTAGTGGACGCAGCTTAAATCCCATCTATCTAACAGGTAGTGGACACAGCTTAAATCCCATCTATCTAACAGGTAGTGGACGCAGCTTAAATCCCATCTATCTAACAGGTAGTGGACACCGCTTAAATCCCATCTATCTAACAGGTAGTGGACACAGCTTAAATCCCATCTATCTAACAGGTAGTGGACACAGCTTAAATCCCATCTATCTAACAGGTAGTGGATGCAGCTTAAGTCCCATCACCAGGAACATCACATGACAGGTGGTCCTGAGAGAACATGTAAGACACCTCCACCATCCATCTATCTAACAGGTAGTGGACGCAGCTTAAATCCCATCTATCTAACAGGTAGTGGACACAGCTTAAATCCCATCTATCTAACAGGTAGTGGACACAGCTTAAATCCCATCTATCTAACAGGTAGTGGACGCAGCTTAAATCCCATCTATCTAACAGGTAGTGGACACAGCTTAAATCCCATCTATCTAACAGGTAGTGGACACAGCTTAAATCCCATCTATCTAACAGGTAGTGGATGCAGCTTAAATCCCATCTATCTAACAGGTAGTGGACACAGCTTAAATCCCATCTATCTAACAGGTAGTGGACACAGCTTAAATCCCATCTATCTAACAGGTAGTGGACGCAGCTTAAATCCCATCTATCTAACAGGTAGTGGACACAGCTTAAATCCCATCTATCTAACAGGTAGTGGACGCAGCTTAAATCCCATCTATCTAACAGGTAGTGGACACAGCTTAAATCCCATCTATCTAACAGGTAGTGGACGCAGCTTAAATCCCATCTATCTAACAGGTAGTGGACGCAGCTTAAATCCCATCTATCTAACAGGTAGTGGACGCAGCTTAAATCCCATCTATCTAACAGGTAGTGGACACAGCTTAAATCCCATCTATCTAACAGGTAGTGGACGCAGCTTAAATCCCATCTATCTAACAGGTAGTGGACACAGCTTAAATCCCATCTATCTAACAGGTAGTGGACGCAGCTTAAATCCCATCTATCTAACAGGTAGTGGACACAGCTTAAATCCCATCTATCTAACAGGTAGTGGACACAGCTTAAATCCCATCTATCTAACAGGTAGTGGACACAGCTTAAATCCCATCTATCTAACAGGTAGTGGATGCAGCTTAAGTCCCATCACATCAACAGGTGGTCCTGAGAGTTCCTCCACCATCTATCTAACAGGTAGTGGACGCAGCTTAAATCCCATCTATCTAACAGGTAGTGGACGCAGCTTAAATCCCATCTATCTAACAGGTAGTGGACACAGCTTAAATCCCATCTATCTAACAGGTAGTGGACACAGCTTAAATCCCATCTATCTAACAGGTAGTGGATGCAGCTTAAGTCCCATCACCAGGAACATCACATGACAGGTGGTCCTGAGAGAACATGTAAGACACCTCCACCATCCATCTATCTAACAGGTAGTGGACGCAGCTTAAATCCCATCTATCTAACAGGTAGTGGACGCAGCTTAAATCCCATCTATCTAACAGGTAGTGGACACAGCTTAAATCCCATCTATCTAACAGGTAGTGGACGCAGCTTAAATCCCATCTATCTAACAGGTAGTGGATGCAGCTTAAGTCCCACATCAAGGAACTGCATGTGGTCAACACCACCACTAAAGACCCTGACCATCCCTGTAGACACCACTACTAACCCATCCCTGTAATATCCCACTACTAACCCATCCCTGTAGACACCACTACTAACCCATCCCTGTAATATCCCACTACTAACCCATCCCTGTAATATCCCACTACTAACCCATCCCTGTAATATCCCACTACTAACCCATCCCTGTAGACACCACCACTAAAGACCCTGACCATCCCTGTAATACACCACTACTAACCCATCCCTGTAATACACCACTACTAACCCATCCCTGTAGACACCACTACTAACCCATCCCTGTAGACACCACTACTAACCCATCCCTGTAGACACCACTACTAACCCATCCCTGTAGACACCACTACTAACCCATCCCTGTAGACACCACTACTAACCCATCCCTGTAATATCCCACTACTAACCCATCCCTGTAGACACCACTACTAACCCATCCCTGTAGACACCACTACTAACCCATCCCTGTAGACACCACTACTAACCCATCCCTGTAGACACCACTACTAACCCATCCCTGTAGACACCACTACTAACCCATCCCTGTAGACACCACTACTAACCCATCTCAGTAATACACCACTACTAACCCATCCCTGTAGACACCACTACTAACCCATCCCTGTAGACACCACTACTAACCCATCCCTGTAATACACCACTACTAACCCATCCCTGTAGACACCACTACTAACCCATCCCTGTAGACACCACTACTAACCCATCTCAGTAATACACCACTACTAACCCATCCCTGTAGACACCACTACTAACCCATCCCTGTAGACACCACTACTAACCCATCCCTGTAATACACCACTACTAACCCATCCCTGTAGACACCACTACTAACCCATCCCTGTAGACACTACTACTAACCCATCCCTGTAATACACCACTACTAACCCATCCCTGTAATATCCCACTACTAACCCATCCCTGTAGACACCACTACTAACCCATCCCTGTAGACACCACTACTAACCCATCCCTGTAGACACCACTACTAACCCATCCCTGTAGACACCACTACTAACCCATCCCTGTAGACACCACTACTAACCCATCCCTGTAGACACCAGTCCTACCCTCCCCACCCTCAACCCAAACCCTCCTAACCCAGCCCAAACTGGCCTCATCCCCATTCCAACCAGTAGCCCACCCACATCATGACATTATGCTACTGAGGATGGAGAGATGAGGGATCCAGCCCTGACCGTGTTGCTATGCTGACTAGAGCTGTGTGCTGGTCTAGCTAGTAGTTCCAGTTTCTATCACCACACCAGGCAGATACAGAGAGCAGCTAACTAACAGGTGGGCTGTAGATCGTATGACCGGTCAGGAAAGGAGACGAGAGAGGAGAGCGTTTCTTGGGATACCCCTTAGGGAACCAGTGGAGTCCCGCCAACAGCCAGGCTACAAATCCAACCAATTCTCCTGGCCTATTAGAAACCTCCCTAGCACTAGAATGATACTGACTGACACTGGAAAGTTGAACCTGTCATCTGGAAGGAAAGCTTGTACTCTCTCGCCATAATAATGTCTTGATTCAGTTATGTTTATCACCCATATATGTATGGTATAGTGGAGGTTACAGTATGTATGGTATAGTGGAGGTTACAGTATGTATGGTATAGTGGAGGTTACAGTATGTATGGTATAGTGGAGGTTACAGTATGTATGGTATAGTGGAGGTTACAGTATGTATGGTATAGTGGAGGTTACAGTATGTATGTATATTATGTAGAGTGAGGTTACAGTATGTATGGTATAGTGGAGGTTACAGTATGTATGGTATAGTGGAGGTTACAGTATGTATGGTATAGTGGAGGTTACAGTATGTATGGTATAGTGGAGGTTACAGTATGTATGGTATAGTGGAGGTTACAGTATGTATGGTATAGTGGAGGTTACAGTATGTATGGTATAGTGGAGGTTACAGTATGTATGGTATAGTGGAGGTTACAGTATGTATGGTATAGTGGAGGTTACAGTATGTATGGTATAGTGGAGGTTACAGTATGTATGGTATAGTGGAGGTTACAGTATGTATGGTATAGTGGAGGTTACAGTATGTATGGTATAGTGGAGGTTACAGTATGTATGGTATAGTGGAGGTTACAGTATGTATGGTATAGTGGAGGTTACAGTATGTATGGTATAGTGGAGGTTACAGTATGTATGGTATAGTGGAGGTTACAGTATGTATGGTATAGTGGAGGTTACAGTATGTATGGTATAGTGGAGGTTACAGTATGTATGGTATAGTGGAGGTTACAGTATGTATGGTATAGTGGAGGTTACAGTATGTATGGTATAGTGGAGGTTACAGTATGTATGGTATAGTGGAGGTTACAGTATGTATGGTATAGTGGAGGTTACAGTATGTATGGTATAGTGGAGGTTACAGTATGTATGGTATAGTGGAGGTTACAGTATGTATGGTATAGTGGAGGTTACAGTATGTATGGTATAGTGGAGGTTACAGTATGTATGGTATAGTGGAGGTTACAGTATGTATGGTATAGTGGAGGTTACAGTATGTATGGTATAGTGGAGGTTACAGTATGTATGGTATAGTGGAGGTTACAGTATGTATGGTATAGTGGAGGTTACAGTATGTATGGTATAGTGGAGGTTACAGTATGTATGGTATAGTGGAGGTTACAGTATGTATGGTATAGTGGAGGTTACAGTATGTATGGTATAGTGGAGGTTACAGTATGTATGGTATAGTGGAGGTTACAGTATGTATGGTATAGTGGAGGTTACAGTATGTATGGTAATAGTCTCCCTGCCCCACTCCCCCATGTTTCCCTTTGAGATGTGCTGAGAAGGAGAGGACAAACAGTAAAAGGACGAGACAGACGACCTCTAACCCTAACCCTGGGGGTCATTAGGGGTCACTAAGGGTCAAACAGGTCATGGTGCTGCTGCTGGTCCAGCCGATTGTTGAAGAGGTCGATCTCTCTGTTGGCCTCCTCAACATACTCCGCTATGAACTGGTCCATTTCTGCAGGGGCTTAATGTAAGGACAGCTAAACCAACGATAGTAGGTCTGTATAAGATGCTATGGTTTTACAATGGTTGTGTTGAGGACAGACAGTAGCGATAAAAGGATACGTGGATGGAAGTTGTTCTTTTCTCCAAAGAAACTGACATACTGTTGTCCATTGTAGAAGAAGCCTGGAGGTAAAGGGTCCAGATGTCTCTTCACCTGAACACAGAAACACACAGACAGACAGACAGACAGACAGAAAGACAGACAGGCAGACAGGCAGACAGACAGGCAGGTAGACAGACAGACAGGCAGGTAGACAGACAGGCAGGTAGACAGACAGGCAGGTAGACAGACAGGCAGAAAGGTAGACAGACAAACAGACAGGAAGGTAGACAGACAAACAGACAGACAGGCAGACAGACAGACAGACAGGCAGGTAGACAGGCAGGCAGGTAGACAGACAGACAGGCAGGTAGACAGACAGACAGGCAGGCAGACAGACAAACAGACAGACAGACAGACAGACAGACAGGCAGGTAGACAGACAGACAGGCAGACAGACAGACAGACAGACAGACAGACAGGCAGACAGACAGACAGGCAGGTAGACAGGCAGGCAGGTAGACAGACAGACAGGCAGGTAGACAGACAGGCAGGTAGACAGACAAACAGACAGACAGACAGACAGACAGACAGGCAGGTAGACAGACAAACAGACAGACAGACAGACAGGCAGACAGACAGACAGGCAGGCAGACAGACAGACAGGCAGACAGACAGGCAGGTAGACAGACAAACAGACAGGCAGGTAGACAGACAAACAGACCGGCAGGTAGACAGACAAACAGACAGGCAGGTAGACAGACAAACAGACAGACAGACAGACAGACAGACATGTAGACAGGCAGGTAGACAGACAGACAGACAGGCAGGTAGACAGACAAACAGACAGACAGGCAGACAGACAGACAGGTAGACAGGCAGACAGACAGGCAGGTAGACAGACAAACAGACAGGCAGGTAGACAGACAGGCAGGTAGACAGACAGACAGACAGGCAGACATGTAGACAGACAAACAGACAGACAGACAGGCAGGTAGACAGACAAACAGACAGACAGGCAGACAGACAGGCAGGTAGACAGGCAGGTAGCCAGGCAGGCAGACAGACAGACAGGCAGGTAGCCAGACAGACAGGCAGGCAGTTAGACAGACGGACAGGCGGGTAAAGAGAGATGATATATTATATATGATATTAGAGGAACACTCACATGGATGGTCCTGATCTCCTGAGGAGAGAGGCTCATCTGGGTCCTCTTCACCTTCCTCACCTCCTTCTGAAAACAAGACAACACCAAGATGACTCTATTACCTCTGATGTTAGTGACAATAACATCACTGTCTGCAACTTGTCTACAGCAGATGGTCAGTTAGATGGTCAGTTAGATGGTCAGTTAGATGGTCAGTTAGTTGGTCAGTTAGATGGTCAGTTAGATGGTCAGTTAGTTGGTCAGTTAGATGGTCAGTTCAGTTAGATGGTCAGTTCAGTTAGATGGTCAGTTCAGTTAGATGGTCAGTTAGATGGTCAGTTAGTTGGTCAGTTAGATGGTCAGTTCAGTTAGATGGTCAGTTCAGTTAGATGGTCAGTTCAGTTAGATGGTCAGTTCAGTTAGATGGTCAGTTCAGTTAGATGGTCAGTTCAGTTAGATGGTCAGTTCAGTTAGATGGTCAGTTCAGTTAGATGGTCAGTTAGATGGTCAGTTAGATGGTCAGTTCAGTTAGATGGTCAGTTAGATGGTCAGTTCAGTTAGATGGTCAGTTAGATGATCAGTTCAGTTAGATGGTCAGTTCAGTTAGATGGTCAGTTAGATGGTCAGTTAGATGGTCAGTTCAGTTAGATGGTCAGTTCAGTTAGATGGTCAGTTAGATGGTCAGTTAGATGGTCAGTTCAGTTAGATGGTCAGTTCAGTTAGATGGTCAGTTAGATGGTCAGTTAGATGGTCAGTTAGATGGTCAGTTAGATGGTCAGTTCAGTTAGATGGTCAGTTCAGTTAGATGGTCAGTTCAGTTAGATGGTCAGTTAGATGGTCAGTTCAGTTAGATGGTCAGTTCAGTTAGATGGTCAGTTAGATGGTCAGTTCAGTTAGATGGTCAGTTAGATGGTCAGTTCAGTTAGATGGTCAGTTAGATGGTCAGTTCAGTTAGATGGTCAGTTAGATGAGCTGTGAGTTCAAGTAGTTGGTCAGTTAGATGGTCAGTTCAGTTAGATGGTCAGTTAGATGGTCAGTTCAGTTAGATGGTCAGTTAGATGTCAGTTCAGTTAGTTGGTCAGTTAGATGGTCAGTTAGATGAGCTGTGAGTTCAAGTAGTTGGTCAGTTAGATGGACAGTTAGTTGGTCAGTTAGATGGACAGTTAGTTGGTCAGTTAGATGGACAGTTAGTTGGTCAGTTAGATGGACAGTTAGTTGGTCAGTTAGATGGTCAGTTAGTTGGACAGTTAGTTGGTCAGTTAGATGGACAGTTAGTTGGTCAGTTAGATGGTCAGTTAGTTGGTCAGTTAGATGGTCAGTTAGATGGTCAGTTAGATGAGTTGTGAGTTCAAGTAGTTGGTCAGTTAGTCAGTGTTGTACCTGTTTTACACATAACCTCAGCCAGTCCTTCAGGGCCTCCTGTGTCAATCCCACTCCATGGAACACCAGGAAGCATCCAGAGGGCTCCTGGTCTCCCTGGTGGCTGTCCCCCAGGGGCTGCTGGGTGATACAGAGGTTCCCACTCACAGTGTTGTAGCTCACCTCCATCATCCTCTCAGAGTCTGGAGAAGAACATGGAGATATATCAGCATCTCACTGACCTGGCTGATGGTCTAATGCCTGGTCTGATGGTCTAATGCCTGGTCTGATGGTCTAATGCCTGGTCTGATGGTCTAATGCCTGGTCTGATGGTCTAATGCCTGGTCTGATGGTCTAATGCCTGGTCTGATGGTCTAATGCCTGGTCTGATGGTCTAATGCCTGGTCTGATGGTCTAATGCCTGGTCTGATGGTCTAATGCCTGGTCTGATGGTCTAATGCCTGGTCTGATGGTCTAATGCCTGGTCTGATGGTCTAATGCCTGGTCTGATGGTCTAATGCCTGGTCTGATGGTCTAATGCCTGGTCTGATGGTCTAATGCCTGGTCTGATGGTCTAATGCCTGGTCTGATGGTCTAATGCCTGGTCTGATGGACCTACCACTGTGGCAGCTACATATACCAGACAGCATGCTGAGGATAAGGAGGGGTTCAGTGCTACAACATCCATCTATCCATGATCCAACTCCAGAATGACTCAAACAACATGGACCATTCAATGGAAGACATGAACAAACAAAATCAATGCAACTAGTGTAATTCAATGGACTGTAACTTAAAATTCACAGAAACTAGTAAGGAACACGCCTAGGATCATCAGCTACAGAATCATTCAACCTCCACATTTCAAACATCTGCTCTCTCTTCATTCTGCTCTCTCAGACACCTGCTCTCTCAGACATCTGCTCTCTCTTCATTCTGCTCTCTCAGACATCTGCTCTCTCAGACATCTGCTCTCTCAGACATCTGCTCTCTCAGACATCTGCTCTCTCAGACATCTGCTCTCTCTTCATTCTGCTCTCTCAGACATCTGCTCTCTCTTCATTCTGCTCTCTCAGACATCTGCTCTCTCAGACACCTGCTCTCTCAGACACCTGCTCTCTCTTCATTCTGCTCTCTCAGACATCTGCTCTCTCTTCATTCTGCTCTCTCAGACACCTGCTCTCTCTTCATTCTGCTCTCTCAGACACCTGCTCTCTCTTCATTCTGCTCTCTCAGACATCTGCTCTCTCTTCATTCTGCTCTCTCAGACACCTGCTCTCTCTTCATTCTGCTCTCTCAGACATCTGCTCTCTCAGACACCTGCACTCTCAGACACCTGCACTCTCAGACATCTGCTCTCTCTTCATTCTGCTCTCTCAGACACCTGCTCTCTCAGACACCTGCTCTCTCAGACATCTGCTCTCTCAGACATCTGCTCTCTCAGACATCTGCTCTCTCAGACATCTGCTCTCTCTTCATTCTGCTCTCTCAGACACCTGCTCTCTCAGACACCTGCTCTCTCAGACATCTGCTCTCTCAGACATCTGCTCTCTCAGACATCTGCTCTCTCTTCATTCTGCTCTCGCTCCTCATTCAACAACATCACATAAACAGTCCCCTGTAGCTCAGTTGGTAGAGCAGGGCCCTTGCAACGCCAGGGTTGTGGGTTCGTTTCCCACGGGGGGCCAGTATGAAAAATGTATGCACTCACTAACTGTAAGTCGCTCTGGATAAGAGCGTCTGCTAAATGACTAAAATGTAAAATGTAAAAATGTTTGTGAAGTTAACCAAACTAAACCAGTGGAGAATGAAGTTAACCAAACTAAACCAGTGGTTAGTGAAGTTAACCAAACTAAACCAGTGGAGAGTGAAGTTAACCAAACTAAACCAGTGGAGAGTGAAGTTAACCAAACTAAACCAGTGGAGAGTGAAGTTAACCAAACTAAACCAGTGGAGAGTGAAGTTAACCAAACTAAACCAGTGGAGAGTGAAGTTAACCAAACTAAACCAGTGGAGAGTGAAGTTAACCAAACTAAACCAGTGGAGAGTGAAGTTAACCAAACTAAACCAGTGGAGGGTGAAGTTAACCAAACTAAACCAGTGGAGAGTGAAGTTAACCAAACTAAACCAGTGGAGAGTGAAGTTAACCAAACTAAACCAGTGAGAGTGAAGTTAACCAAACTAAACCAGTGGAGAGTGAAGTTAACCAAACTAAACCAGTGGAGAGTGAAGTTAACCAAACTAAACCAGTGGAGAGTGAAGTTAACCAAACTAAACCAGTGGAGGGTGAAGTTAACCAAACTAAACCAGTGGAGAGTGAAGTTAACCAAACTAAACCAGTGGAGAGTGAAGTTAACCAAACTAAACCAGTGGAGAGTGAAGTTAACCAAACTAAACCAGTGGAGGGTGAAGTTAACCAAACTAAACCAGTGGAGAGTGAAGTTAACCAAACTAAACCAGTGGTTAGTGAAGTTAACTAAACTAAACCAGTGGTTAGTGAAGTTAACCAAACTAAACCAGTGGTTAGTGAAGTTAACTAAACTAAACCAGTGGAGAGTGAAGTTAACCAAACTAAACCAGTGGTTAGTGAAGTTAACTAAACTAAACCAGTGGTTAGTGAAGTTAACCAAACTAAACCAGTGGTTAGTGAAGTTAACTAAACTAAACCAGTGGTTAGTGAAGTTAACCAAACTAAACCAGTGGTTAGTGAAGTTAACTAAACTAAACCAGTGGAGAGTGAAGTTAACCAAACTAAACCAGTGGTTAGTGAAGTTAACTAAACTAAACCAGTGGAGAGTAAAGTTAACCAAACTAAACCAGTGGTTAGTGAAGTTAACCAAACTAAACCAGTGGTTAGTGAAGTTAACTAAACTAAACCAGTGGAGAGTGAAGTTAACCAAACTAAACCAGTGGTTTGTGAAGTTAACTAAACTAAACCAGTGGAGAGTGAAATTAACCAAACTAAACCAGTGGAGGGTGAAGTTAACCAAACTAAACCAGTGGAGAGTGAAGTTAACCAAACTAAACCAGTGGAGGGTGAAGTTAACCAAACTAAACCAGTGGAGAGTGAAGTTAACCAAACTAAACCAGTGGTTAGTGAAGTTAACCAAACTAAACCAGTGGAGAGTGAAGTTAACCAAACTAAACCAGTGGTTAGTGAAGTTAACCAAACTAAACCAGTGGAGAGTGAAGTTAACCAAACTAAACCAGTGGAGAGTGAAGTTAACCAAACTAAACCAGTGGAGAGTGAAGTTAACCAAACTAAACCAGTGGAGAGTGAAGTTAACCAAACTAAACCAGTGGAGAGTGAAGTTAACCAAACTAAACCAGTGGAGAGTGAAGTTAACCAAACTAAACCAGTGGAGAGTGAAGTTAACCAAACTAAACCAGTGGAGAGTGAAGTTAACTAAACTAAACCAGTGGAGAGTGAAGTTAACCAAACTAAACCAGTGGAGAGTGAAGTTAACCAAACTAAACCAGTGGAGAGTGAAGTTAACCAAACTAAACCAGTGGAGAGTGAAGTTAACCAAACTAAACCAGTGGAGAGTGAAGTTAACCAAACTAAACCAGTGGAGAGTGAAGTTAACCAAACTAAACCAGTGGAGAGTGAAGTTAACCAAACTAAACCAGTGGAGAGTGAAGTTAACCAAACTAAACCAGTGGAGAGTGAAGTTAACCAAACTAAACCAGTGGAGAGTGAAGTTAACCAAACTAAACCAGTGGAGAGTGAAGTTAACCAAACTAAACCAGTGGAGAGTGAAGTTAACCAAACTAAACCAGTGGAGAGTGAAGTTAACCAAACTAAACCAGTGGAGAGTGAAGTTAACCAAACTAAACCAGTGGAGAGTGAAGTTAACCAAACTAAACCAGTGGAGAGGGGAGTTAACCAAACTAAACCAGTGGTTAGTGAAGTTAACTAAACTAAACCAGTGGAGAGTGAAGTTAACCAAACTAAACCAGTGGAGAGTGAAGTTAACCAAACTAAACCAGTGGAGAGTGAAGTTAACCAAACTAAACCAGTGGAGAGTGAAGTTAACCAAACTAAACCAGTGGAGAGTGAAGTTAACCAAACTAAACCAGTGGAGAGTGAAGTTAACCAAACTAAACCAGTGGAGAGTGAAGTTAACCAAACTAAACCAGTGGAGAGTGAAGTTAACTAAACTAAACCAGTGGAGAGTGAAGTTAACCAAACTAAACCAGTGGAGAGTGAAGTTAACCAAACTAAACCAGTGGAGAGTGAAGTTAACCAAACTAAACCAGTGGAGAGTGAAGTTAACCAAACTAAACCAGTGGAGAGTGAAGTTAACCAAACTAAACCAGTGGAGAGTGAAGTTAACCAAACTAAACCAGTGGAGAGTGAAGTTAACCAAACTAAACCAGTGGAGAGTGAAGTTAACCAAACTAAACCAGTGGAGAGTGAAGTTAACCAAACTAAACCAGTGGAGAGTGAAGTTAACCAAACTAAACCAGTGGAGAGTGAAGTTAACCAAACTAAACCAGTGGAGAGTGAAGTTAACCAAACTAAACCAGTGGAGAGGGGAGTTAACCAAACTAAACCAGTGGTTAGTGAAGTTAACTAAACTAAACCAGTGGAGAGTGAAGTTAACCAAACTAAACCAGTGGAGAGTGAAGTTAACCAAACTAAACCAGTGGAGAGTGAAGTTAACCAAACTAAACCAGTGGAGAGGGGAGTTAACCAAACTAAACCAGTGGAGAGTGAAGTTAACCAAACTAAACCAGTGGAGAGTGAAGTTAACCAAACTAAACCAGTGGAGAGTGAAGTTAACCAAACTAAACCAGTGGAGAGGGGAGTTAACCAAACTAAACCAGTGGTTAGTGAAGTTAACTAAACTAAACCAGTGGAGAGTGAAGTTAACCAAACTAAACCAGTGGAGAGTGAAGTTAACCAAACTAAACCAGTGGAGAGTGAAGGAGTTTCCTACCATCAGCTGGTGCTGCCTGCCTTGAGGGCAAACATTTATCTTATAACAACCACAACTGGGAATGCAAGTACAGGTTAAATATTGACATTCATTTAGTATTACAGAAGACATCTGAAATAGTACCTGTATGATTATTGATAAGTAGTACAATAATACCTGTATGATTATTGATAAGTAGTACAACTAAACACGTCTACTCATCCATCACCATCAGAGTGATGTTGTGTTCTGTATATTGTCAGTGAGTGAGAATAACAGAGGAACCCTACCCGAGAAGAGGACCTTCCCCCAGATGTTGTAGACATTTCCTCTGAAAGGGTTTGGACTCAGAGCTGACTTGAAGGCTAGGGGGCAGAGAGAGACTGGTAGGATATCAAACTGTATCAAATATTTTACTGCATCATATACATGGTTAAGCATTGTATTGTACACTATATAGATCCTCAAAAAGTTATACAGCTGCACCATTGAGAGCATATTGACTAGATGCATCACCGCTTGGTATGACAACTGCTCGGCATCCGACCGCAAGGCACTATAGAAGGTAGTGCGTACGGCCCAGTACATCACTGGGGCCGAGCTCCCTGCGATCCAGGACCTCTATACCAGGCGGTGTCAGAGGAAGACCCTAAAAATTGTCAAAGACCACCCAAGTCATAGACTGTTCTCTCTGCTACCGCACGGCAAGCGGTACCGGAGCACCAAGTCTGGAACCAAAAGGTTCCTTAACAGTTTCTACCCCCAAGCCATAATACTGCTGAACAGTTCATGGCTCCCTGGACTATTTACATTTACCCCTTTTTTTATTTAATGACATTCTTGCACTGGCTCCATGCACACTCACTCACACATACTACACTGCCACTACAACCCACACACACTACATACGCTCACATACACACAGACACACGTTAACACATCCTGCTCCTCTCTGTTTATTATCTATGCCTAGTCTCTTTACTCCTATATGTTAACTCCACTACCTGGTACCCTGCACATTGACTTGGTAGTTCTGCTACATCTAGTCTATGGTCTCCTTATCTATTTATTTTCTTTCTTACTTTTTAACTCGGCTTTGTTGGTTAAGGGCTTGTAAGTAAGCATTTCACGGTAAGGTCTACTACACCTGTTGTATTCAGCACGTGACAAATACCATTTGATATAATTAAATCATTCCAATTCTATTGTACTGGAAATCTTTTAGGAACGTGTGCCATGTCATGACACCTCAGACTCCATATTAGGAGAGAATGGTCTTTATGTGTTCCACTTTATTGATTGATGTAATTATTAGGAGGTTCTTACCTTTACAGTGTGTCAGAAACAGAGGTCTCTCCAGGGGAAGGCTGAACATCACACACTGGTGGACCAGAGACAGGGACCCACAGCCACTGCTGAACCGGCCCTTACACCTGACAGACAGACACACAGCCACTGCTGAACCGGCCCTTACACCTGACAGACAGACACACAGCCACTGCTGAACCGGCCCTTACACCTGACAGACAGACACACAGCCACTGCTGAACCGGCCCTTACACCTGACAGACAGACACACAGCCACTGCTGAACCGGCCCTTACACCTGACAGACAGACACACAGCCACTGCTGAACCGGCCCTTACACCTGACAGACAGACACACAGCCACTGCTGAACCGGCCCTTACACCTGACAGACAGACACACAGCCACTGCTGAACCGGCCCTTACACCTGACAGACACACATTAAACCTTGTGACGGGCATTCATACATGCTGCATTGAGTAGGTCAAAAGGAGTCTCAGAGAATCCCTCTAATAGCAGATAATACCATGCTCTCGGCAGATACCCTGTGTTTCAGCTGCTTTTAGAACCAGTTCTAATGAGGCAAGCTGACCAATGAGGTGCCTTTTACTGAGGAGTGACTTCCGTCTGGCCACTCTACCATAAAGGCCTGATTGGTGGAGTGCTGCAGAGATGGTTGTCCTTCTGGAAGGTTCTCCCATCTCCACAGAGGAACTCTGGAGCTCTGTCAGAGTGACCATCGGGTCACCTCCCTGACCAAGGCCCTTCTACCCCGATTGCTCAGTTTGGCCGGGCGGCCAGCTCTAGGAAGAGTCTTGGTGGTCCCAAACTTCTTCCATTTAAGAATGATGGAGGCCACTATGTTCAATGCTGCAGACATTTTTTGGTACCCTTCCCCAGATCTGTGCCTCGACACAATCTTGTCTCGGAGCTCTACGGACAATTCCTTTTGACCTAATGGCTTGGTTTTTGCTCTGACATGCACTGTCAACTATGGGATCTTATATAGACAGGTGTGTGCCTTTCCAAATCATGTCCAATCAATTGAATTTACCACAGGTGGACTCCAATTAAGTTGTAGAAACATCAAGGATGATCAATGGAAACAGGATGCACCTGAGCTCAAATTCAAGTCTCATACCAAAGCATCTGAATACTTACGTAAATAATGTATGAGAGGGAGAAGAGAGAGGGAGAGGAGAGAGAGCTGGAGTAGAAAGCTGGAGGAGAGAGGGAGAGGATAGATAGAGCTGGAGGAGAGAGGGAGAGGAGAGAGGGAGAGGATATATAGAGCTGGAGGAGAGATGGAGAGGAGAGAGGGAGAGGAGAGCTAGAGCTGGAGGAGAGAGCTGGAGGAGAGAGGGAGAGGAGAGAGGGAGAGGATAGATAGAGCTGGAGGAGGAAGGGAGAGGAGAGAGGGAGAGGAGAGAGGGAGAGGAGAGCTAGAGCTGGAGGAGAGAGCTGGAGGAGAGAGGGAGAGGAGAGAGGGAGAGGATAGATAGAGCTGGAGGAGGGAGGGAGAGGAGAGAGGGAGAGGATATATAGAGCTGGAGGAGAGATGGAGAGGAGAGAGGGAGAGGAGAGAGGGAGAGGAGAGCTAGAGCTGGAGGAGAGAGCTGGAGGAGAGAGGGAGAGGATAGATAGAGCTGGAGGAGGGAGGGAGAGGAGAGAGGGAGAGGAGAGAGGGAGAGGAGAGCTAGAGCTGGAGGAGAGAGCTGGAGGAGAGAGGGAGATGATAGATAGAGCTGGAGGAGGGAGGGAGAGGAGAGAGGGAGAGGAGAGAGGGAGAGGAGAGAGGGAGAGGAGAGCTAGAGCTGGAGGAGGGAGGGAGAGGAGAGAGGGAGAGGATATATAGAGCTGGAGGAGAGATGGAGAGGAGAGAGGGAGAGGAGAGAGGGAGAGGAGAGAGGGAGAGGATAGATCGAGCGAGAGGATAGATCGAGCGAGAGGATAGATAAATCTGGAGGAGAGAGGGAGAGGAGAGAGGGAGAGGAGAGATAGAGGGGAAGGAGAGAGGGAGAGGAGAGAGGGAGAGGAGAGAGAGAGGAGAGAAGAAGAGGATAGATAGAGGGGAAGGAGAGAGGGAGAGGAGAGAAGGAGAGGATAGATAGACGGGAAGGAAAGAGGGAGAGGAGAGAGGGAGAGGATATATAGAGCTGGAGGAGAGATGGAGAGGAGAGAGGGAGAGGAGAGAGGGAGAGGAGAGAGGGAGAGGAGAGATAGAGCTGGGGGAGAGGAGAGATCGAGGGGAAGGAGAGAGGGAGAGGAGAGAGGGAGAGGAGAGATAGAGGGGAAGGAGAGAGGGAGAGGAGAGAGGGAGAGGAGAGATAGAGGGGAAGGAGAGAGGGAGAGGAGAGAGGGAGAGGAGAGATAGAGGGGAAGGAGAGAGGGAGAGAGGGAGAGATCATCTTACCAGCCAGGGTAGAGCAGGTAACGGGCTCTCATCATCTGAGCCTCAGAGAAGCTGCTCTCAGACATAATCATCTTCATATCCTCATTCCTATAGAAGGGAATGATGCATTGTTACACAAGGAACCATGATAATCACTGAAAGACTTCAGATTCAGATGAGGTAAGACTCCATCAGGCTAATCTACCTGGTAACAGCTCCTCTCTCTGCCAGGACAAAGACAGCGTTGGGATTGGCTGACCGGATCAGCTGTTGTATGCTTTGGAGGAGAGGGTTCTTCTGGTCTGCTGTCAGTCCAGTGAAGACGACTGTACTCACTATACCTTGGCTGCACTGCTCCACCAGCTTAGGGAAGACAAACCTATACAGGTAGAATCAGATATACATCAGTTATGGTACAGATGGGTTTAGTTCAGCATTAGGCTAATCACACCCAGTTAGCCCCATAGAAAGAGAACGGACGTCCCCATTTAAGTCAATGATGGCATAATGGGTGGACTGGCGGCCATTGCGATTGTACCCATAGAAGCAAAACAGGAAGTTTACCCATCAATCTGTGCTGTGATTTGTTGAATCAACTCAATTGACATTAAAAAAATTCCATTCCATTGCATGAGCCACATCAGTTAACATAGATATGGTTAAGAGGTCAATGGAACTCGACTGAAACAATGGAATTGCCATGGAAACGGGTGGGGTAAAAGGTGCCATGGAAACGGGTGGGGGAAAAGGCCGTGAGTCTCCTCATTGCCCCCAGCAAAATCAGTCTACATGTATGCTGTTGTTTCCATGTGTATTCCGGTAACACTTTACTTGACACAGTCATAACCATGTCATATCATAACACTGTCATAACCATGTCATATCATAACACAGTCATAACCATGTCATATCATAACACTGTCATAACCATGTCATATCATAACACTGTCATAACCATGTCATATCATAACACTGTCGTAACCATGTCATATCATAACACTGTCATAACCATGTCATATCATAACACAGTCATAACCATGTCATATCATAACACTGTCATAACCATGTCATATCATAAGACAGTCATAACCATGTCATATATCATAACACTGTCATCACCCATATATTTACACCTGTTGTGACATACACTATATACACAAAAGTATGTGGACACCCCTTCAATTTAGTGGATTCGGATATTTCAGCCACACCCATTGCTGACAGGTGTATAAAATCAAGCACACAGCCATGCAATCTCCATAGACAAACATTGGCAGTAGAATGGCCTTACTGAAGAGCTCAGTGACTTTCAACGAGGCACCGTCATAGGATGTCACCTTTCCAAAAAGTCAGTTCGTCAACTTTCTGCCCTGCTAGAGCTGCCCCGGTCAACTGTAAGGGCTGTTATTGTGAAGTGGAAACGTCTAGGAGCAACAACGGCTCAGCCGCGAACTGGTAGACCACACAAGCTCACAGAACGGGACCGCCGAGTACTGAAGCACGTAGCGCGTAAAAATAGTCTGTCCTCGGTTGCAACACTCACTACCGAGTTCCAAACTGCCTCTGGAAGCAAAACAAGAACTGTTGGTCGGGAGCTTCATGAAATGGGTTTCCATGGCCGAGCAGCGGCTGGAGTGGTGTAAAGCTCGCCGCCATTGGACTCTGGAGCAGTGAAAACGCGTTCTCTGGAGTGATGAATCACGCTTCACCATCTGGCAGTCTGGCGGACTAATCTGGGTTTGGCGGATGCCAGGAGAACGCTACCTGCCCGAATGCATAGTGCCAACTGTAAAGTTTGATGGAGGAGGAATAATGGTCTGGGGCTGTTTTTCATGGTTCGGGCCCCTTAGCTCCGGTGAAGGGAAATCTTACAGCATACAATGACATTCTAGATGATTATGTGCTTCCAACATTGTGGCAACAGTTTGGGGAAGGCCCTTTCCTGTTTCAGCATGACAATGCCCCCATGCACAAAGCGAGGTCCATATAGAAATGGTTTGTCGAGATCGGTGTGGAAGAACTTGACTGGCCTGCACAGAGCCCTGACCTCAACCCCATCGAACACCTTTAGGAGGAATTGGAACGTCCACTGTGAGCCAGGTCTAATCGCCCAACATAAGTGCAAGACCTCACTAATGCTCTTGTGGCTGAATGGAAGCAAGTCCCCACAGCAATGTTCCAACATCTAGTGGAAAGCCTTCCCAGAAGAGTGGAGGCTGTTATAGCAGCAAAGGGGGGACCAACTCCATATTAATGCCAATGATTTTGGAATGAGATGTTCGACGAGCAGGTGTCCACATACCTTTGGCCATGTAGTGTATTGCGTTATTTTATGGCTGGTTATGACACCTACATAACACCACTAAACCTACCACACAGGGCAGACCATTCCATTACACCATAGCCTACTTGTCAACATGATGTTTACTTCATATTTTTTTATTGACCATATTAAAATGATCATTATAATCGCTCACACATTGATGTCAGACATGCACCGACCCCGATGCTCTGTTGCTGATGACTGGGATGAATGCAGGAGCAGATTTCAGGAGCAGGACAAGACACCCTCTTTCTGACTGATGACTGACATAAAGGCCTGTAGGTGATAGACCTATCAGGCTCATATGATTAAGATGGTCATAATGCTTCTTGACAGTGTCATAGTGTCATATGGGATTCACACTCTTATGTAGGTGTCATAACCAGCCGTAAAATGAGGCAATATATGTCACAGCAGGTGTCATGACAGTGTTATGACCCTATTGTAACAGGTTATGACGCTTGGTGTAAAGTGAAGTATTAACTGTATTTCACACTATGTTGAGGTAAAAATCAGAGTATAACGCCTGTATGGACGTCAACACCAACTCATGTTCATGTCATCGTCACCAATCAACAGCATTACAGTTAAAAACTACTGGCTACCATCAATTATTTGACAAGTGACTGTTATCGATATATAACATATCTTCTAAGAGTTTAATTCGGGAGATGGTAACTCATTAAACAACTTCTTCCGTGGTGCCCCAAATTCCTAATGAGTTAATTGTTAACTGATTAATTTAATCAAGTGACAATTTAACATAGTTAGGTGATTCGATAAATAACAGTCATACATTAAAGTAAGTCACATCACGACCGTGTGTACAGCCTGCGCCAAAAAACAAAGCAGAGCTAGCTCATGCCTTTCAAGCAACTTTTTTAAAATCATCATTAGTCGCAACATGCAGCCTTACAATGTATTAAAAATCAAAACATGTGGAACAACTAAAATGACATGAATAACTCTAAATTAAGCATATAGGAGGACCTGTTTCTTTGTTAAACGCTCAACACAGAATAGCCGCATGTGCGCACTCCCTCAAATCACTTGGAGAAAATATCCTTTCTATTTTATTCAGCTTTGTTCAATTCTATTCTTCATACTATAAAATAATGCCATGGAATTCTAAGCTAATCTAGTCTGCTAAATGAACTAGTGTAGACCACAGCCATTTGGCATAGCCAGATCAGGACCTAACATAAGGACAACTCAGAGGATGCTATTCTGTTCTTCTGAAATAGACTACATTTTCTTCATATCATGTTTCTTTAGACCTGTCTAAAATAAATAATGGATTTATTGTGAAGGTGTAGGCTATATTACATGGATTTATTAGACTTTTTAAAATGTAGATGTTCCAAAGGTCAGTATCAGTGGCTTGTAGGCTGTGTGTGGAAGCCAGGAGATGCTAAATGTGTTTGTTAATTAAAGGTCAATTACCGTGAGACCGGCAGTTATTTGCTTGACAATCACCGGCTGACGAAGTTTCGTGACCACCACAGCCCTAGGTGTGACCAGTGAAAGGTGTCGTGACCGCCACAGCCCTAGGTGTGACCAGTGAAAGGTGTCGTGACCGCCACAGCTCTAGGTGTGACCAGTGAAAGGTGTCGTGACCACCACAGCCCTAGGTGTGACCAGTGAAAGGTGTCGTGACCGCCACAGCCCTAGGTGTGACCACCACAGCCCTAGGTGTGACCTCCACAGCCCTAGGTGTGACCAGTGAAAGGTGTCGTGACCACCACAGCCCTAGGTGTGACCACCACAGCTCTAGGTGTGACCACCACAGCCCTAGGTGTGACCAGTGAAAGGTGTCGTGACCACCACAGCTCTAGGTGTGACCAGTGAAAGGTGTCGTGACCGCCACAGCCCTAGGTGTGACCACCACAGCTCTAGGTGTGACCACCACAGCCCTAGGTGTGACCACCACAGCCCTAGGTGTGACCACCACAGCCCTAGGTGTGACCACCACAGCTCTAGGTGTGACCAGTGAAAGGTGTCGTGACCGCCACAGCCCTAGGTGTGACCACCACAGCTCTAGGTGTGACCACCACAGCCCTAGGTGTGACCAGTGAAAGGTGTCGTGACCACCACAGCCCTAGGTGTGACCAGTGAAAGGTGTCGTGACCACCACAGCTCTAGGTGTGACCAGTGAAAGGTGTCGTGACCACCACAGCTCTAGGTGTGACCAGTGAAAGGTGTCGTGACCACCACAGCTCTAGGTGTGACCAGTGAAAGGTGTCGTGACCGCCACAGCTCTAGGTGTGACCAGTGAAAGGTGTCGTGACCGCCACAGCTCTAGGTGTGACCAGTGAAAGGTGTCGTGACCACCACAGCCCTAGGTGTGACCACCACAGCTCTAGGTGTGACCACCACAGCCCTAGGTGTGACCACCACAGCTCTAGGTGTGACCAGTGAAAGGTGTGCTGACCACCACAGCTCTAGGTGTGACCAGTGAAAGGTGTGCTGACCGCCACAGCCCTAGGTGTGACCACCACAGCCCTAGGTGTGACCAGTGAAAGGTGTTGTGACCACCATAGCCCTAGGTGTGACCAGTGAAAGGTGTGCTGACCACCACAGCTCTAGGTGTGACCAGTGAAAGGTGTGCTGACCACCACAGCCCTAGGTGTGACCAGTGAAAGGTGTCGTGACCGCCACAGCCCTAGGTGTGACCACCACAGCCCTAGGTGTGACCTCCACAGCCCTAGGTGTGACCAGTGAAAGGTGTCGTGACCACCACAGCCCTAGGTGTGACCACCACAGCTCTAGGTGTGACCACCACAGCCCTAGGTGTGACCAGTGAAAGGTGTCGTGACCGCCACAGCCCTAGGTGTGACCACCACAGCTCTAGGTGTGACCACCACAGCTCTAGGTGTGACCAGTGAAAGGTGTCGTGACCGCCACAGCTCTAGGTGTGACCAGTGAAAGGTGTTGTGACCACCACAGCCCTAGGTGTGACCAGTGAAAGGTGTCGTGACCACCACAGCCCTAGGTGTGACCACCACAGCTCTAGGTGTGACCACCACAGCCCTAGGTGTGACCAGTGAAAGGTGTCGTGACCACCACCGCCCTAGGTGTGACCACCACAGCTCTAGGTGTGACCACCACAGCCCTAGGTGTGACCAGTGAAAGGTG
This sequence comes from Coregonus clupeaformis, assembly GCF_020615455.1. Lineage (NCBI taxonomy): Eukaryota > Metazoa > Chordata > Actinopteri > Salmoniformes > Salmonidae > Coregonus > Coregonus clupeaformis. Next base: position 643,867 of record NW_025533515.1, on the reverse strand, counting down.
TCGTGACCGCCACAGCCCTAGGTGTGACCACCACAGCTCTAGGTGTGACCACCACAGCTCTAGGTGTGACCAGTGAAAGGTGTCGTGACCGCCACAGCCCTAGGTGTGACCACCACAGCTCTAGGTGTGACCACCACAGCTCTAGGTGTGACCAGTGAAAGGTGTCGTGACCGCCACAGCCCTAGGTGTGACCAGTGAAAGGTGTCGTGACCACCACAGCCCTAGGTGTGACCAGTGAAAGGTGTGCTGACCGCCACAGCCCTAGGTGTGACCAGTGAAAGGTGTGCTGACCACCACAGCTCTAGGTGTGACCAGTGAAAGGTGTGCTGACCACCACAGCTCTAGGTGTGACCAGTGAAAGGTGTGCTGACCGCCACAGCCCTAGGTGTGACCACCACAGCCCTAGGTGTGACCACCACAGCCCTAGGTGTGACCAGTGAAAGGTGTGCTGACCTGTGTTCCATGTATGAGCTGAGAGGGTTCACGCAGGCTGTGACCGCCCCGATGGTGAAACAGGCCTGGACCACAGCGTCTGGATGGGACAGCACCGCCTGGACCACGTCTAACACATCTGTACATCTAGAGACAGAGAGATAGTCAGGGTTAAGCCGGGTGTATACAGATAGAGACAGAGAGATAGTCAGGGTTAAGCCGGGTGTATACAGATAGAGACAGAGAGATAGTCAGGGTTAAGCCGGGTGTATACAGATAGAGACAGAGAGATAGTCAGGGTTAAGCCGGGTGTATACAGATAGAGACAGAGAGATAGTCAGGGTTAAGCCGGGTGTATACAGATAGAGACAGAGAGATAGTCAGGGGTTAAGCCGGGTGTATACAGATAGAGACAGAGAGATAGTCAGGGTTAAGCCGGGTGTATACAGATAGAGACAGAGACATAGTCAGGGTTAAGCCGGGTGTATACAGATAGAGACAGAGAGATAGTCAGGGTTAAGCCGGGTGTATACAGATAGAGACAGAGAGATAGTCAGGGTTAAGCCGGGTGTATACAGATAGAGACAGAGACATAGTCAGGGTTAAGCCGGGTGTATACAGATAGAGACAGAGAGATAGTCAGGGTTAAGCCGGGTGTATACAGATAGAGACAGAGAGATAGTCAGGGTTAAGCCGGGTGTATACAGATAGAGACAGAGACATAGTCAGGGTTAAGCCGGGTGTATACTACCACGTTTAATACATCTACACAGACTTAAACAGTGGGACAGCACCGCCTGGACCACGTTTAATACATCTACACAGACTTAAACAGTGGGACAGCACCGCCTGGACCACGTTTAATACATCTACACAGACTTAAACAGTGGGACAGCACCGCCTGGACCACGTTTAATACATCTACACAGACTTAAACAGTGGGACAGCACCGCCTGGACTACGTTTAATACATCTACACAGACTTAAACAGTGGGACAGCACCGCCTGGACTACGTTTAATACATCTACACAGACTTAAACAGTGGGACAGCACCGCCTGGACCACGTTTAATACATCTACACAGACTTAAACAGTGGGACAGCACCGCCTGGACTACGTTTAATACATCTACACAGACTTAAACAGTGGGACAGCACCGCGTGGACCACGTTTAATACATCAACACAGACTTAAACAGTGGGACAGCACCGCCTGGACTACGTTTAATACATCTACACAGACTTAAACAGTGGGACAGCACCGCGTGGACCACGTTTAATACATCTACACAGACTTAAACAGTGGGACAGCACCGCCTGGACTACGTTTAATACATCTACACAGACTTAAACAGTGGGACAGCACCGCCTGGACTACGTTTAATACATCTACACAGACTTAAACAGTGGGACAGCACCGCCTGGACCACGTTTAATACATCTACACAGACTTAAACAGTGGGACAGCACCGCCTGGACCACGTTTAATACATCTACACAGACTTAAACAGTGGGACAGCACCGCCTGGACCACGTTTAATACATCTACACAGACTTAAACAGTGGGACAGCACCGCCTGGACTACGTTTAATACATCTACACAGACTTAAACAGTGGGACAGCACCGCCTGGACCACGTTTAATACATCTACACAGACTTAAACAGTGGGACAGCACCGCCTGGACTACGTTTAATACATCTACACAGACTTAAACAGTGGGACAGCACCGCCTGGACCACGTTTAATACATCTACACAGACTTAAACAGTGGGACAGCACCGCCTGGACCACGTTTAATACATCTACACAGACTTAAACAGTGGGACAGCACCGCCTGGACTACGTTTAATACATCTACACAGACTTAAACAGTGGGACAGCACCGCCTGGACTACGTTTAATACATCTACACAGACTTAAACAGTGGGACAGCACCGCCTGGACTACGTTTAATACATCTACACAGACTTAAACAGTGGGACAGCACCGCCTGGACTACGTTTAATACATCTACACAGACTTAAACAGTGGGACAGCACCGCCTGGACTACGTTTAATACATCTACACAGACTTAAACAGTGGGACAGCACCGCCTGGACTACGTTTAATACATCTACACAGACTTAAACAGTGGGACAGCACCGCCTGGACTACGTTTAATACATCTACACAGACTTAAACAGTGGGACAGCACCGCCTGGACCACATTTAATACATCTACACAGACTTAAACAGTGGGACAGCACCGCCTGGACTACGTTTAATACATCTACACAGACTTAAACAGTGGGACAGCACCGCCTGGACCACGTTTAATACATCTACACAGACTTAAACAGTGGGACAGCACCGCCTGGACCACGTTTAATACATCTACACAGACTTAAACAGTGGGACAGCACCGCCTGGACTACGTTTAATACATCTACACAGACTTAAACAGTGGGACAGCACCGCCTGGACCACGTTTAATACATCTACACAGACTTAAACAGTGGGACAGCACCGCCTGGACTACGTTTAATACATCTACACAGACTTAAACAGTGGGACAGCACCGCCTGGACTACGTTTAATACATCTACACAGACTTAAACAGTGGGACAGCACCGCCTGGACTACGTTTAATACATCTACACAGACTTAAACAGTGGGACAGCACCGCCTGGACTACGTTTAATACATCTACACAGACTTAAACAGTGGGACAGCACCGCCTGGACTACGTTTAATACATCTACACAGACTTAAACAGTGGGACAGCACCGCCTGGACTACGTTTAATACATCTACACAGACTTAAACAGTGGGACAGCACCGCCTGGACCACGTTTAATACATCTACACAGACTTAAACAGTGGGACAGCACCGCCTGGACTACGTTTAATACATCTACACAGACTTAAACAGTGGGACAGCACCGCCTGGACTACGTTTAATACATCTACACAGACTTAAACAGTGGGACAGCACCGCCTGGACCACGTTTAATACATCTACACAGACTTAAACAGTGGGACAGCACCGCCTGGACTACGTTTAATACATCTACACAGACTTAAACAGTGGGACAGCACCGCCTGGACTACGTTTAATACATCTACACAGACTTAAACAGTGGGACAGCACCGCCTGGACTACGTTTAATACATCTACACAGACTTAAACAGTGGGACAGCACCGCCTGGACCACGTTTAATACATCTACACAGACTTAAACAGTGGGACAGCACCGCCTGGACTACGTTTAATACATCTACACAGACTTAAACAGTGGGACAGCACCGCCTGGACCACGTTTAATACATCTACACAGACTTAAACAGTGGGACAGCACCGCCTGGACTACGTTTAATACATCTACACAGACTTAAACAGTGGGACAGCACCGCCTGGACCACGTTTAATACATCTACACAGACTTAAACAGTGGGACAGCACCGCCTGGACTACGTTTAATACATCTACACAGACTTAAACAGTGGGACAGCACCGCCTGGACTACGTTTAATACATCTACACAGACTTAAACAGTGGGACAGCACCGCGTGGACCACATTTAATACATCTACACAGACTTAAACAGTGGGACAGCACCGCCTGGACTACGTTTAATACATCTACACAGACTTAAACAGTGGGACAGCACCGCCTGGACCACGTTTAATACATCTACACAGACTTAAACAGTGGGACAGCACCGCCTGGACCACGTTTAATACATCTACACAGACTTAAACAGTGGGACAGCACCGCCTGGACCACGTTTAATACATCTACACAGACTTAAACAGTGGGACAGCACCGCCTGGACCACATTTAATACATCTACACAGACTTAAACAGTGGGACAGCACCGCCTGGACTACGTTTAATACATCTACACAGACTTAAACAGTGGGACAGCACCGCCTGGACTACGTTTAATACATCTACACAGACTTAAACAGTGGGACAGCACCGCCTGGACTACGTTTAATACATCTACACAGACTTAAACAGTGGGACAGCACCGCCTGGACTACGTTTAATACATCTACACAGACTTAAACAGTGGGACAGCACCGCCTGGACCACGTTTAATACATCTACACAGACTTAAACAGTGGGACAGCACCGCCTGGACTACGTTTAATACATCTACACAGACTTAAACAGTGGGACAGCACCGCCTGGACCACGTTTAATACATCTACACAGACTTAAACAGTGGGACAGCACCGCCTGGACTACGTTTAATACATCTACACAGACTTAAACAGTGGGACAGCACCGCCTGGACCACGTTTAATACATCTACACAGACTTAAACAGTGGGACAGCACCGCCTGGACCACGTTTAATACATCTACACAGACTTAAACAGTGGGACAGCACCGCCTGGACCACGTTTAATACATCTACACAGACTTAAACAGTGGGACAGCACCGCGTGGACCACGTTTAATACATCTACACAGACTTAAACAGTGGGACAGCACCGCCTGGACTACGTTTAATACATCTACACAGACTTAAACAGTGGGACAGCACCGCCTGGACTACGTTTAATACATCTACACAGACTTAAACAGTGGGACAGCACCGCCTGGACTACGTTTAATACATCTACACAGACTTAAACAGTGGGACAGCACCGCCTGGACCACGTTTAATACATCTACACAGACTTAAACAGTGGGACAGCACCGCCTGGACTACGTTTAATACATCTACACAGACTTAAACAGTGGGACAGCACCGCCTGGACCACGTTTAATACATCTACACAGACTTAAACAGTGGGACAGCACCGCCTGGACCACGTTTAATACATCTACACAGACTTAAACAGTGGGACAGCACCGCCTGGACTACGTTTAATACATCTACACAGACTTAAACAGTGGGACAGCACCGCCTGGACTACGTTTAATACATCTACACAGACTTAAACAGTGGGACAGCACCGCGTGGACCACGTTTAATACATCTACACAGACTTAAACAGTGGGACAGCACCGCCTGGACCACGTTTAATACATCTACACAGACTTAAACAGTGGGACAGCACCGCCTGGACCACGTTTAATACATCTACACAGACTTAAACAGTGGGACAGCACCGCCTGGACTACGTTTAATACATCTACACAGACTTAAACAGTGGGACAGCACCGCCTGGACCACGTTTAATACATCTACACAGACTTAAACAGTGGGACAGCACCGCCTGGACCACGTTTAATACATCTACACAGACTTAAACAGTGGGACAGCACCGCCTGGACCACGTTTAATACATCTACACAGACTTAAACAGTGGGACAGCACCGCCTGGACCACGTTTAATACATCTACACAGACTTAAACAGTGGGACAGCACCGCCTGGACTACGTTTAATACATCTACACAGACTTAAACAGTGGGACAGCACCGCCTGGACCACGTTTAATACATCTACACAGACTTAAACAGTGGGACAGCACCGCCTGGACTACGTTTAATACATCTACACAGACTTAAACAGTGGGACAGCACCGCCTGGACTACGTTTAATACATCTACACAGACTTAAACAGTAGGACAGCACCGCCTGGACCACGTTTAATACATCTACACAGACTTAAACAGTGGGACAGCACCGCCTGGACTACGTTTAATACATCTACACAGACTTAAACAGTGGGACAGCACCGCCTGGACCACGTTTAATACATCTACACAGACTTAAACAGTGGGACAGCACCGCCTGGACCACGTTTAATACATCTACACAGACTTAAACAGTGGGACAGCACCGCCTGGACCACGTTTAATACATCTACACAGACTTAAACAGTGGGACAGCACCGCCTGGACTACGTTTAACACATCTACACAGACTTAAACAGTGGGACAGCACCGCCTGGACCACATTTAATACATCTACACAGACTTAAACAGTGGGACAGCACCGCCTGGACTACGTTTAATACATCTACACAGACTTAAACAGTGGGACAGCACCGCCTGGACCACGTTTAATACATCTACACAGACTTAAACAGTGGGACAGCACCGCCTGGACTCACGTTTAATACATCTACACAGACTTAAACAGTGGGACAGCACCGCCTGGACTACGTTTAATACATCTACACAGACTTAAACAGTGGGACAGCACCGCCTGGACTACGTTTAATACATCTACACAGACTTAAACAGTGGGACAGCACCGCGTGGACTACGTTTAATACATCTACACAGACTTAAACAGTAGGACAGCACCGCCTGGACCACGTTTAATACATCTACACAGACTTAAACAGTGGGACAGCACCGCCTGGACTACGTTTAATACATCTACACAGACTTAAACAGTGGGACAGCACCGCCTGGACTACGTTTAATACATCTACACAGACTTAAACAGTGGGACAGCACCGCGTGGACCACGTTTAATACATCTACACAGACTTAAACAGTGGGACAGCACCGCCTGGACCACGTTTAATCACATCTACACAGACTTAAACAGTGGGACAGCACCGCCTGGACCACGTTTAATACATCTACACAGACTTAAACAGTGGGACAGCACCGCCTGGACTACGTTTAATACATCTACACAGACTTAAACAGTGGGACAGCACCGCCTGGACTACGTTTAATACATCTACACAGACTTAAACAGTGGGACAGCACCGCCTGGACCACGTTTAATACATCTACACAGACTTAAACAGTGGGACAGCACCGCCTGGACTACGTTTAATACATCTACACAGACTTAAACAGTGGGACAGCACCGCCTGGACTACGTTTAATACATCTACACAGACTTAAACAGTGGGACAGCACCGCCTGGACTACGTTTAATACATCTACACAGACTTAAACAGTGGGACAGCACCGCCTGGACTACGTTTAATACATCTACACAGACTTAAACAGTGGGACAGCACCGCCTGGACTACGTTTAATACATCTACACAGACTTAAACAGTGGGACAGCACCGCCTGGACCACGTTTAATACATCTACACAGACTTAAACAGTGGGACAGCACCGCCTGGACCACGTTTAATACATCTACACAGACTTAAACAGTGGGACAGCACCGCCTGGACCACGTTTAATACATCTACACAGACTTAAACAGTGGGACAGCACCGCCTGGACCACGTTTAATACATCTACACAGACTTAAACAGTGGGACAGCACCGCCTGGACTACGTTTAATACATCTACACAGACTTAAACAGTGGGACAGCACCGCCTGGACTACGTTTAATACATCTACACAGACTTAAACAGTGGGACAGCACCGCCTGGACTACGTTTAATACATCTACACAGACTTAAACAGTGGGACAGCACCGCCTGGACCACGTTTAATACATCTACACAGACTTAAACAGTGGGACAGCACCGCCTGGACTACGTTTAATACATCTACACAGACTTAAACAGTGGGACAGCACCGCCTGGACCACGTTTAATACATCTACACAGACTTAAACAGTGGGACAGCACCGCCTGGACCACGTTTAATACATCTACACAGACTTAAACAGTGGGACAGCACCGCCTGGACCACGTTTAATACATCTACACAGACTTAAACAGTGGGACAGCACCGCCTGGACTACGTTTAATACATCTACACAGACTTAAACAGTGGGACAGCACCGCCTGGACTACGTTTAATACATCTACACAGACTTAAACAGTGGGACAGCACCGCCTGGACTACGTTTAATACATCTACACAGACTTAAACAGTGGGACAGCACCGCCTGGACCACGTTTAATACATCTACACAGACTTAAACAGTGGGACAGCACCGCCTGGACTACGTTTAATACATCTACACAGACTTAAACAGTGGGACAGCACCGCCTGGACTACGTTTAATACATCTACACAGACTTAAACAGTGGGACAGCACCGCCTGGACCACGTTTAATACATCTACACAGACTTAAACAGTGGGACAGCACCGCCTGGACTACGTTTAATACATCTACACAGACTTAAACAGTGGGACAGCACCGCCTGGACTACGTTTAATACATCTACACAGACTTAAACAGTGGGACAGCACCGCCTGGACTACGTTTAATACATCTACACAGACTTAAACAGTGGGACAGCACCGCCTGGACCACGTTTAATACATCTACACAGACTTAAACAGTGGGACAGCACCGCCTGGACTACGTTTAATACATCTACACAGACTTAAACAGTGGACAGCACCGCCTGGACTACGTTTAATACATCTACACAGACTTAAACAGTGGGACAGCACCGCCTGGACTACGTTTAATACATCTACACAGACTTAAACAGTGGGACAGCACCGCCTGGACTACGTTTAATACATCTACACAGACTTAAACAGTGGGACAGCACCGCCTGGACCACGTTTAATACATCTACACAGACTTAAACAGTGGGACAGCACCGCCTGGACTACGTTTAATACATCTACACAGACTTAAACAGTGGGACAGCACCGCCTGGACCACGTTTAATACATCTACACAGACTTAAACAGTGGGACAGCACCGCCTGGACCACGTTTAATACATCTACACAGACTTAAACAGTGGGACAGCACCGCCTGGACTACGTTTAATACATCTACACAGACTTAAACAGTGGGACAGCACCGCCTGGACCACGTTTAATACATCTACACAGACTTAAACAGTGGGACAGCACCGCCTGGACTACGTTTAATACATCTACACAGACTTAAACAGTGGGACAGCACCGCCTGGACCACGTTTAATACATCTACACAGACTTAAACAGTGGGACAGCACCGCCTGGACCACGTTTAATACATCTACACAGACTTAAACAGTGGGACAGCACCGCCTGGACCACGTTTAATACATCTACACAGACTTAAACAGTGGGACAGCACCGCCTGGACCACGTTTAATACATCTACACAGACTTAAACAGTGGGACAGCACCGCCTGGACTACGTTTAATACATCTACACAGACTTAAACAGTGACACCAGCAGCTGATGGAGGGTCTGTCTGGCTGGTTGACTTGTCTTTTGTAAGCTACATGGGACATTATGATCTCAGACACCGGTACACAGCTTAATGTGGACATACCCAGGAGTGAGCAGCAGTAGTCGGGGTTTCCCTCCAGGTGCTCTCTGTGTCTCCAGGAAGCAGGACAGGTAGCGCTGCAGGTGGGAGGTGGAGACACCATCACTGCTGTCTGGACCTGGCTGGTATACCACCCACCTACACATCAACACACACAGGAGAAACACTAGTTAGACACCATCACTGCTGTCTGGACCTGATCAGTAGACAACCCGCCTGGTTGAATATACACACACACAGTTAGAAACACCACAGTGGGTCAGGGTCATAGTTCAAACACCACAGTCAGATACATACTGTACAGTGGGTCAGGGTCATAGTTCAAACACCACAGTCAGACACATACTGTACAGTGGGTCAGGGTCATAGTTCCTATTGACTTGTCTCACCTTCCTCCTTCTCTATTCAGCTGGACCAGGAAGTTAGCCAGTCTGTTCTTGTGGCTGCCTGGTAGTCCAGAGATGATGGTTATAACCACCTGTTATCATACAGACACACAGGTACATCAGACTCCTGGACAATGAACACACTGGGAAGTAGTGGGAGCTGCGAAGAATAGTCATCTAAGTTAGTTACCCTGTCAGTCTGTCCTGTGAGAGGGTTAGTTACCCTGTCAGTCTGTCCTGTGACAGGGTTAGTTACCCTGTCAGTCTGTCCTGTGACAGGGTTAGTTACCTTGTCAGTCTGTCCTGTGAGAGGGTTAGTTACCTTGTCAGTCTGTCCTGTGACAGGGTTAGTTACCCTGTCAGTCTGTCCTGTGACAGGGTTAGTTACCCTGTCAGTCTGTCCTGTGACAGGGTTAGTTACCCTGTCAGTCTGTCCTGTGACAGGGTTAGTTACCCTGTCAGTCTGTCCTGTGACAGGGTTAGTTACCCTGTCAGTCTGTCCTGTGACAGGGTTAGTTACCCTGTCAGTCTGTCCTGTGAGAGGGTTAGTTACCTTGTCAGTGTGTCCTGTGACAGGGTTAGTTACCCTGTCAGTCTGTCCTGTGACAGGGTTAGTTACCCTGTCAGTCTGTCCTGTGAGAGGGTTAGTTACCCTTGTCAGTCTGTCCTGTAATTCCGTGTCCTTTTACCCTGTCAGTCTGTCCTGTGACAGGGTTAGTTACCCTGTCAGTCTGTCCTGTGACAGGGTTAGTTACCCTGTCAGTCTGTCCTGTGACAGGGTTAGTTACCTTGTCAGTCTGTCCTGTGAGAGGGTTAGTTACCCTGTCAGTCTGTCCTGTGACAGGGTTAGTTACCCTGTCAGTCTGTCCTGTGACAGGGTTAGTTACCTTGTCAGTGTGTCCTGTGAGAGGGTTAGTTACCCTGTCAGTCTGTCCTGTGACAGGGTTAGTTACCCTGTCAGTCTGTCCTGTGAGAGGGTTAGTTACCCTGTCAGTCTGTCCTGTGACAGGGTTAGTTACCCTGTCAGTCTGTCCTGTGACAGGGTTAGTTACCCTGTCAGTCTGTCCTGTGACAGGGTTAGTTACCTTGTCAGTCTGTCCTGTGAGAGGGTTAGTTACCCTGTCAGTCTGTCCTGTGACAGGGTTAGTTACCCTGTCAGTCTGTCCTGTGACAGGGTTAGTTACCTTGTCAGTCTGTCCTGTGAGAGGGTTAGTTACCCTGTCAGTCTGTCCTGTGACAGGGTTAGTTACCCTGTCAGTCTGTCCTGTGACAGGGTTAGTTACCCTGTCAGTCTGTCCTGTGACAGGGTTAGTTACCTTGTCAGTGTGTCCTGTGAGAGGGTTAGTTACCCTGTCAGTCTGTCCTGTGACAGGGTTAGTTACCCTGTCAGTCTGTCCTGTGAGAGGGTTAGTTACCCTGTCAGTCTGTCCTGTGACAGGGGTTAGTTACCCTGTCAGTCTGTCCTGTGACAGGGTTAGTTACCCTGTCAGTCTGTCCTGTGACAGGGTTAGTTACCCTGTCAGTCTGTCCTGTGACAGGGTTAGTTACCCTGTCAGTCTGTCCTGTGACAGGGTTAGTTACCTTGTCAGTCTGTCCTGTGAGAGGGTTAGTTACCCTGTCAGTCTGTCCTGTGACAGGGTTAGTTACCCTGTCAGTCTGTCCTGTGACAGGGTTAGTTACCTTGTCAGTCTGTCCTGTGAGAGGGTTAGTTACCCTGTCAGTCTGTCCTGTGACAGGGTTAGTTACCCTGTCAGTCTGTCCTGTGACAGGGTTAGTTACCCTGTCAGTCTGTCCTGTGACAGGGTTAGTTACCTTGTCAGTCTGTCCTGTGAGAGGGTTAGTTACCCTGTCAGTCTGTCCTGTGACAGGGTTAGTTACCCTGTCAGTCTGTCCTGTGACAGGGTTAGTTACCCTGTCAGTCTGTCCTGTGACAGGGTTAGTTACCTTGTCAGTGTGTCCTGTGAGAGGGTTAGTTACCCTGTCAGTCTGTCCTGTGACAGGGTTAGTTACCCTGTCAGTCTGTCCTGTGAGAGGGTTAGTTACCCTGTCAGTCTGTCCTGTGACAGGGTTAGTTACCCTGTCAGTCTGTCCTGTGACAGGGTTAGTTACCCTGTCAGTCTGTCCTGTGACAGGGTTAGTTACCTTGTCAGTCTGTCCTGTGAGAGGGTTAGTTACCCTGTCAGTCTGTCCTGTGACAGGGTTAGTTACCCTGTCAGTCTGTCCTGTGACAGGGTTAGTTACCTTGTCAGTCTGTCCTGTGAGAGGGTTAGTTACCCTGTCAGTCTGTCCTGTGACAGGGTTAGTTACCCTGTCAGTCTGTCCTGTGACAGGGTTAGTTACCCTGTCAGTCTGTCCTGTGACAGGGTTAGTTACCTTGTCAGTGTGTCCTGTGAGAGGGTTAGTTACCCTGTCAGTCTGTCCTGTGACAGGGTTAGTTACCCTGTCAGTCTGTCCTGTGAGAGGGTTAGTTACCCTGTCAGTCTGTCCTGTGACAGGGTTAGTTACCCTGTCAGTCTGTCCTGTGACAGGGTTAGTTACCCTGTCAGTCTGTCCTGTGACAGGGTTAGTTACCTTGTCAGTCTGTCCTGTGAGAGGGTTAGTTACCCTGTCAGTCTGTCCTGTGACAGGGTTAGTTACCCTGTCAGTCTGTCCTGTGACAGGGTTAGTTACCTTGTCAGTCTGTCCTGTGAGAGGGTTAGTTACCCTGTCAGTCTGTCCTGTGACAGGGTTAGTTACCCTGTCAGTCTGTCCTGTGACAGGGTTAGTTACCCTGTCAGTCTGTCCTGTGACAGGGTTAGTTACCTTGTCAGTCTGTCCTGTGAGAGGGTTAGTTACCCTGTCAGTCTGTCCTGTGACAGGGTTAGTTACCCTGTCAGTCTGTCCTGTGAGAGGGTTAGTTACCTTGTCAGTGTGTCCTGTGAGAGGGTTAGTTACCCTGTCAGTCTGTCCTGTGACAGGGTTAGTTACCCTGTCAGTCTGTCCTGTGACAGGGTTAGTTACCTTGTCAGTCTGTCCTGTGAGAGGGTTAGTTACCCTGTCAGTCTGTCCTGTGACAGGGTTAGTTACCCTGTCAGTCTGTCCTGTGACAGGGTTAGTTACCTTGTCAGTCTGTCCTGTGAGAGGGTTAGTTACCCTGTCAGTCTGTCCTGTGACAGGGTTAGTTACCCTGTCAGTCTGTCCTGTGACAGGGTTAGTTACCCTGTCAGTCTGTCCTGTGACAGGGTTAGTTACCCTGTCAGTCTGTCCTGTGACAGGGTTAGTTACCCTGTCAGTCTGTCCTGTGACAGGGTTAGTTACCCTGTCAGTCTGTCCTGTGACAGGGTTAGTTACCCTGTCAGTCTGTCCTGTGACAGGGTTAGTTACCTTGTCAGTCTGTCCTGTGAGAGGGTTAGTTACCTTGTCAGTCTGTCCTGCCAGAGGGTTAGTTACCTTGTCAGTCTGTCCTGTGAGAGGGTTAGTTACCTTATCAGTCTGTCCTGCCAGAGGGTTAGTTACCTTGTCAGTCTGTCCTGTGACAGGGTTAGTTACCTTGTCAGTCTGTCCTGTGACATGGTTAGTTACCTTGTCAGTCTGTCCTGTGAGAGGGTTAGTTACCCTGTCAGTCTGTCCTGTGAGAGGGTTAGTTACCCTGTCAGTCTGTCCTGTGAGAGGGTTAGTTACCTTGTCAGTCTGTCCTGTGACAGGGTTAGTTACCCTGTCAGTCTGTCCTGTGAGAGGGTTAGTTACCTTGTCAGTCTGTCCTGTGAGAGGGTTAGTTACCCTGTCAGTCTGTGCTGTGAGAGGGTTAGTTACCTTGTCAGTCTGTCCTGTGACAGGGTTAGTTACCCTGTCAGTCTGTCCTGTGACAGGGTTAGTTACCCTGTCAGTCTGTCCTGTGAGAGGGTTAGTTACCTTGTCAGTCTGTCCTGTGACAGGGTTAGTTACCCTGTCAGTCTGTCCTGTGAGAGGGTTAGTTACCCTGTCAGTCTGTCCTGTGAGAGGGTTAGTTACCTTGTCAGTCTGTCCTGTGAGAGGGTTAGTTACCCTGTCAGTCTGTCCTGCCAGAGGGTTAGTTACCTTGTCAGTCTGTCCTGCCAGAGGGTTAGTTACCTTGTCAGTCTGTCCTGTGAGAGGGTTAGTTACCTTGTCAGTCTGTCCTGTGAGAGGGTTAGTTACCCTGTCAGTCTGTCCTGTGAGAGGGTTAGTTACCTTGTCAGTCTGTCCTGCCAGAGGGTTAGTTACCTTGTCAGTCTGTCCTGTGAGAGGGTTAGTTACCTTGTCAGTCTGTCCTGTGAGAGGGTTAGTTACCTTGTCAGTCTGTCCTGTGAGAGGATTAGTTACCCTGTCAGTCTGTCCTGTGAGAGGGTTAGTTACCTTGTCAGTCTGTCCTGCCAGAGGGTTAGTTACCTTGTCAGTCTGTCCTGCCAGAGGGTTAGTTACCTTGTCAGTCTGTCCTGTGAGTGGGTTAGTTACCTTGTCAGTGTGTCCTGTGAGAGGGTTAGTTACCTTGTCAGTCTGTCCTGTGAGAGGGTTAGTTACCTTGTCAGTCTGTCCTGTGAGAGGGTTAGTTACCCTGTCAGTCTGTCCTGTGAGAGGGTTAGTTACCTTGTCAGTGTGTCCTGCCAGAGGGTTAGTTACCTTGTCAGTGTGTCCTGCCAGAGGGTTAGTTACCTTGTCAGTCTGTCCTGTGAGAGGGTTAGTTACCTTGTCAGTCTGTCCTGTGAGAGGGTTAGTTACCTTGTCAGTCTGTCCTGTGAGAGGGTTAGTTACCTTGTCAGTCTGTCCTGTGAGAGGGTTAGTTACCTTGTCAGTCTGTCCTGTGAGAGGGTTAGTTACCTTGTCAGTCTGTCCTGCCAGAGGGTTAGTGACCTTGTCAGTCTGTCCTGCCAGAGGGTTAGTTACCTTGTCAGTCTGTCCTGCCAGAGGGTTAGTTACCTTGTCAGTCTGTCCTGTGAGAGGGTTAGTTACCTTGTCAGTCTGTCCTGCCAGAGGGTTAGTTACCTTATCAGTCTGTCCTGCCAGAGGGTTAGTTACCTTGTCAGTCTGTCCTGTGAGAGGGTTAGTTACCTTGTCAGTCTGTCCTGCCAGAGGGTTAGTTACCTTGTCAGTCTGTCCTGCCAGAGGGTTAGTTACCTTGTCAGTGTGTCCTGCCAGAGGGTTAGTTACCCTGTCAGTCTGTCCTGCCAGAGGGTTAGTTACCTTGTCAGTGTGTCCTGTGAGAGGGTTAGTTACCTTGTCAGTCTGTCCTGTGAGAGGGTTAGTTACCCTGTCAGTCTGTCCTGTGAGAGGGTTAGTTACCTTGTCAGTGTGTCCTGTCAGAGGGTAAGTTACCTTGTCAGTCTGTCCTGTGAGAGGGTTAGTTACCTTGTCAGTCTGTCCTGTGAGAGGGTTAGTTACCTTGTCAGTCTGTCCTGTGAGAGGGTTAGTTACCTTGTCAGTCTGTCCTGCCAGAGGGTTAGTGACCTTGTCAGTCTGTCCTGCCAGAGGGTTAGTTACCTTGTCAGTGTGTCCTGTGACAGGGTTAGTTACCTTGTCAGTCTGTCCTGCCAGAGGGTTAGTTACCTTGTCAGTGTGTCCTGTGAGAGGGTTAGTTACCTTGTCAGTGTGTCCTGTGACAGGGTTAGTTACCCTGTCAGTCTGTCCTGTGAGAGGGTTAGTTACCTTGTCAGTGTGTCCTGTGAGAGGGTTAGTTACCTTGTCAGTCTGTCCTGTGAGAGGGTTAGTTACCTTGTCAGTCTGTCCTGTGAGAGGGTTAGTTACCCTGTCAGTCTGTCCTGTGACAGGGTTAGTTACCTTGTCAGTGTGTCCTGTGAGAGGGTTAGTTACCCTGTCAGTCTGTCCTGTGAGAGGGTTAGTTACCCTGTCAGTCTGTCCTGTGAGAGGGTTAGTTACCCTGTCAGTCTGTCCTGTGAGAGGGTTAGTTACCCTGTCAGTCTGTCCTGTGACAGGGTTAGTTACCTTGTCAGTGTGTCCTGTGACAGGGTTAGTTACCTTGTCAGTCTGTCCTGCCAGAGGGTTAGTTACCCTGTCAGTCTGTCCTGTGAGAGGGTTAGTTACCTTGTCAGTCTGTCCTGCCAGAGGGTTAGTTACCTTGTCAGTCTGTCCTGCCAGAGGGTTAGTTACCTTGTCAGTCTGTCCTGTGAGAGGGTTAGTTACCTTGTCAGTCTGTCCTGTGAGAGGGTTAGTTACCTTGTCAGTGTGTCCTGTGACAGGGTTAGTTACCTTGTCAGTGTGTCCTGTGACAGGGTTAGTTACCTTGTCAGTCTGTCCTGCCAGAGGGTTAGTGACCTTGTCAGTCTGTCCTGCCAGAGGGTTAGTTACCTTGTCAGTCTGTCCTGCCAGAGGGTTAGTTACCTTGTCAGTCTGTCCTGTGAGAGGGTTAGTTACCTTGTCAGTCTGTCCTGTGAGAGGGTTAGTTACCTTGTCAGTGTGTCCTGCCAGAGGGTTAGTGACCTTGTCAGTCTGTCCTGCCAGAGGGTTAGTTACCTTGTCAGTCTGTCCTGTGAGAGGGTTAGTTACCTTGTCAGTGTGTCCTGTGAGAGGGTTAGTTACCTTGTCAGTGTGTCCTGCCAGAGGGTTAGTTACCTTGTCAGTGTGTCCTGCCAGAGGGTTAGTTACCTTGTCAGTCTGTCCTGTGAGAGGGTTAGTTACCTTGTCAGTCTGTCCTGTGACAGGGTTAGTTACCCTGTCAGTCTGTCCTGTGACAGGGTTAGTTACCCTGTCAGTCTGTCCTGTGACAGGGTTAGTTACCTTGTCAGTGTGTCCTGCCAGAGGGTTAGTTACCTTGTCAGTGTGTCCTGTGAGAGGGTTAGTTACCTTGTCAGTCTGTCCTGTGAGAGGGTTAGTTACCTTGTCAGTCTGTCCTGTGAGAGGGTTAGTTACCTTGTCAGTGTGTCCTGTGACAGGGTTAGTTACCTTGTCAGTCTGTCCTGTGAGAGGGTTAGTTACCTTGTCAGTCTGTCCTGCCAGAGGGTTAGTTACCTTGTCAGTCTGTCCTGTGACAGGGTTAGTTACCTTGTCAGTCTGTCCTGTGAGAGGGTTAGTTACCTTGTCAGTCTGTCCTGTGAGAGGGTTAGTTACCCTGTCAGTCTGTCCTGTGACAGGGTTAGTTACCTTGTCAGTGTGTCCTGTGAGAGGGTTAGTTACCTTGTCAGTCTGTCCTGTGAGAGGGTTAGTTACCTTGTCAGTCTGTCCTGTGAGAGGGTTAGTTACCTTGTCAGTGTGTCCTGTGACAGGGTTAGTTACCTTGTCAGTGTGTCCTGTGAGAGGGTTAGTTACCTTGTCAGTCTGTCCTGTGAGAGGGTTAGTTACCTTGTCAGTCTGTCCTGTGAGAGGGTTAGTTACCTTGTCAGTGTGTCCTGTGAGAGGGTTAGTTACCCTGTCAGTCTGTCCTGTGAGAGGGTTAGTTACCTTGTCAGTCTGTCCTGTGAGAGGGTTAGTTACCTTGTCAGTCTGTCCTGTGAGAGGGTTAGTTACCCTGTCAGTCTGTCCTGTGAGAGGGTTAGTTACCTTGTCAGTCTGTCCTGTGAGAGGGTTAGTTACCCTGTCAGTCTGTCCTGTGAGAGGGTTAGTTACCTTGTCAGTCTGTCCTGTGAGAGGGTTAGTTACCTTGTCAGTCTGTCCTGTGACAGGGTTAGTTACCCTGTCAGTCTGTCCTGTGAGAGGGTTAGTTACCTTGTCAGTCTGTCCTGTGAGAGGGTTAGTTACCTTGTCAGTCTGTCCTGTGACAGGGTTAGTTACCCTGTCAGTCTGTCCTGTGAGAGGGTTAGTTACCCTGTCAGTCTGTCCTGTGAGAGGGTTAGTTACCTTGTCAGTCTGTCCTGTGAGAGGGTTAGTTACCTTGTCAGTCTGTCCTGTGAGAGGGTTAGTTACCTTGTCAGTCTGTCCTGTGAGAGGGTTAGTTACCTTGTCAGTCTGTCCTGTGAGAGGGTTAGTTACCTTGTCAGTCTGTCCTGTGAGAGGGTTAGTTACCTTGTCAGTCTGTCCTGTGAGAGGGTTAGTTACCTTGTCAGTGTGTCCTGTGAGAGGGTTAGTTACCTTGTCAGTGTGTCCTGCCAGCTGGTTCCTGGTGTCTGGCGTGGGGAACAGTGCCCCCAGGTGGTCATCCTGGATGGGCTCCTGACCCACACTGCTCAGAGCAAAGTGCTGCAGGAACCTGGCGAACGCAGCAGCATTAGGAAACATGTTGGGGTGGTTCAATGAGAGAACACTGTTGGCAGGGAGGGTGGGAAATGAACACCAGCCACCGGCCAAATGAACACCAGCCACCAGCCAAATGAACACCAGCCACCAGCCAAATGAACACCAGCCACCAGCCAAATGAACACCAGCCACCAGCCAAATGAACACCAGCCACCAGCCAAATGAACACCAGCCACCAGCCAAATGAACACCAGCCACCGGCCAAATGAACACCAGCCACCGGCCAAATGAACACCAGCCACCGGCCAAATGAACACCAGCCACCGGCCAAATGAACACCAGCCACCAGCCAAATGAACACCAGCCACCGGCCAAATGAACACCAGCCACCAGCCAAATGAACACCAGCCACCGGCCAAATGAACACCAGCCACCGGCCAAATGAACACCAGCCACCAGCCAAATGAACACCAGCCACCAGCCAAATGAACACCAGCCACCGGCCAAATGAACACCAGCCACCGGCCAAATGAACACCAGCCACCGGCCAAATGAACACCAGCCACCGGCCAAATGAACACCAGCCACCGGCCAAATGAACACCAGCCACCAGCCAAATGAACACCAGCCACCGGCCAAATGAACACCAGCCACCAGCCACTGTCTATCCTTACCAGCCATGTTGGCAGATGATGAAACTCACAGAGAGCATTTGTAAGCAGTTTTCTTTTTTCAATCCAAAATATATATATATATACAGTACCAGTCAAAACTATGAAATAACACATATGGAATCATGTAGTAACCAAATTACTTTGCACACTGACTACCTCATGAAGCTGGTTGAGAGAATGCCAAGATTGTGCAAAGCACACAAGGGGAGAATGTACTAGGTAGTGTATACTAGGTAGTGTATCCTAGGTAGTGTATCCTAGGTAGTGTATACTAGGTAGTGTATACTAGGTAGTGTATCCTAGGTAGTGTATAAGTACATCTCCTGTTCTGGAAGCTGGGAGTATGAGGCCTTCAGGCTGCCTCGGTGTGGTAGGTAGTGTATACTAGGTAGTGTATCCTAGGTAGTGTATACTAGGTAGTGTATCCTAGGTAGTGTATACTAGGTAGTGTATACTAGGTAGTGTATACTAGGTAGTGTATACTAGGTAGTGTATACTAGGTAGTGTATCCTAGGTAGTGTATACTAGGTAGTGTATACTAGGTAGTGTATACTAGGTAGTGTATCCTAGGTAGTGTATACTAGGTAGTGTATCCTAGGTAGTGTATACTAGGTAGTGTATCCTAGGTAGTGTATACTAGGTAGTGTATCGTCTAGGTAGTGTATACTAGGTAGTGTATACTAGGTAGTGTATCCTAGGTAGTGTATACTAGGTAGTGTATACTAGGTAGTGTATACTAGGTAGTGTATACTAGGTAGTGTATACATACATCTCCTGTTCTGGTAGCTGGGAGTATGAGGCCTTCAGGCTGCCTCGGTGTGGTAGGTAGTGTATACTAGGTAGTGTATACTAGGTAGTGTATACTAGGTAGTGTATACTAGGTAGTGTATACTAGGTAGTGTATCCTAGGTAGTGTATACTAGGTAGTGTATACTAGGTAGTGTATACTAGGTAGTGTATACTAGGTTGTATACTAGGTAGTGTATACTAGGTAGTGTATACTAGGTAGTGTATCCTAGGTAGTGTATACTAGGTAGTGTATCCTAGGTAGTGTATACTAGGTAGTGTATACTAGGTAGTGTATACTAGGTAGTGTATCCTAGGTAGTGTATACTAGGTAGTGTATACTAGGTAGTGTATCCTAGGTAGTGTATACATACATCTCCTGTTCTGGTAGCTGGGAGTATGAGGCCTTCAGGCTGCCTCGGTGTGGTAGGTAGTGTATACTAGGTAGTGTATACTAGGTAGTGTATACTAGGTAGTGTATCCTAGGTAGTGTATACTAGGTAGTGTATACTAGGTAGTGTATACTAGGTAGTGTATCCTAGGTAGTGTATACTAGGTAGTGTATCCTAGGTAGTGTATACTAGGTAGTGTATACTAGGTAGTGTATACTAGGTAGTGTATCCTAGGTAGTGTATACTAGGTAGTGTATACTAGGTAGTGTATACTATGTAGTGTACACTAGGTAGTGTATACTAGGTAGTGTATACTAGGTAGTGTATCCTAGGTAGTGTATACTAGGTAGTGTATACTAGGTAGTGTATCCTAGGTAGTGTATACATACATCTCCTGTTCTGGTAGCTGGGAGTATGAGGCCTTCAGGCTGCCTCGGTGTGGTAGGTAGTGTATACTAGGTAGTGTATACTAGGTAGTGTATCCTAGGTAGTGTATACTAGGTAGTGTATCCTAGGTAGTGTATACTAGGTAGTGTATCCTAGGTAGTGTATACTAGGTAGTGTATACTAGGTAGTGTATACTAGGTAGTGTATCCTAGGTAGTGTATACTAGGTAGTGTATACTAGGTAGTGTATACTAGGTAGTGTATCCTAGGTAGTGTATCCTAGGTAGTGTATACTAGGTAGTGTATACTAGGTAGTGTATCCTAGGTAGTGTACACTAGGTAGTGTATACTAGGTAGTGTATACTAGGTAGTGTATCCTAGGTAGTGTATACTAGGTAGTGTATACTAGGTAGTGTATCCTAGGTAGTGTATACATACATCTCCTGTTCTGGTAGCTGGGAGTATGAGGCCTTCAGGCTGCCTCGGTGTGGTAGGTAGTGTATACTAGGTAGTGTATACTAGGTAGTGTATCCTAGGTAGTGTATACTAGGTAGTGTATCCTAGGTAGTGTATACTAGGTAGTGTATCCTAGGTAGTGTATACTAGGTAGTGTATACTAGGTAGTGTATCCTAGGTAGTGTATACTAGGTAGTGTATCCTAGGTAGTGTATACTAGGTAGTGTATACTAGGTAGTGTATCCTAGGTAGTGTATACTAGGTAGTGTATACTAGGTAGTGTATACTAGGTAGTGTATACATACATGTCCTGTTCTGGTAGCTGGGAGTATGAGTTCTTCAGGCTGCCTCGGTGTGGTAGGTAGTGTATACTAGGTAGTGTATACTAGGTAGTGTATACTAGGTAGTGTATACTAGGTAGTGTATCCTAGGTAGTGTATACTAGGTAGTGTATCCTAGGTAGTGTATACTAGGTAGTGTATCCTAGGTAGTGTATACTAGGTAGTGTATACTAGGTAGTGTATCCTAGGTAGTGTATACTAGGTAGTGTATCCTAGGTAGTGTATACTAGGTAGTGTATACTAGGTAGTGTATCCTAGGTAGTGTATACTAGGTAGTGTATACTAGGTAGTGTATACTAGGTAGTGTATACATACATGTCCTGTTCTGGTAGCTGGGAGTATGAGTTCTTCAGGCTGCCTCGGTGTGGTAGGTAGTGTATACTAGGTAGTGTATACTAGGTAGTGTATACTAGGTAGTGTATACTAGGTAGTGTATCCTAGGTAGTGTATACTAGGTAGTGTATCCTAGGTAGTGTATACTAGGTAGTGTATACTAGGTAGTGTATCCTAGGTAGTGTATACTAGGTAGTGTATCCTAGGTAGTGTATACTAGGTAGTGTATACTAGGTAGTGTATACTAGGTAGTGTATCCTAGGTAGTGTATACTAGGTAGTGTATACTAGGTAGTGTATACTAGGTAGTGTATACATACATCTCCTGTTCTGGTAGCTGGGAGTATGAGGCCTTCAGGCTGCCTCGGTGTGGTAGGTAGTGTATACTAGGTAGTGTATACTAGGTAGTGTATACTAGGTAGTGTATCCTAGGTAGTGTATACTAGGTAGTGTATACTAGGTAGTGTATCCTAGGTAGTGTATACTATTAGTGTATACTAGGTAGTGTATACATACATGTCCTGTTCTGGTAGCTGGGAGTATGAGGCCTTCAGGCTGCCTCGGTGTGGTAGGTAGTGTATACTAGGTAGTGTATACTAGGTAGTGTATACTAGGTAGTGTATCCTAGGTAGTGTATACTAGGTAGTGTATCCTAGGTAGTGTATACTAGGTAGTGTATACTAGGTAGTGTATACTAGGTAGTGTATACTAGGTAGTGTATCCTAGGTAGTGTATACATACATCTCCTGTTCTGGTAGCTGGGAGTATGGCCTTTGCCTCGTGTGGTAGGTAGTGTATACTAGGTAGTGTATACTAGGTAGTGTATACTAGGGTAGTGTATCCTAGGTAGTGTATACTAGGTAGTGTATACTAGGTAGTGTATCCTAGGTAGTGTATACTAGGTAGTGTATACTAGGTAGTGTATACATACATGTCCTGTTCTGGTAGCTGGGAGTATGAGGCCTTCAGGCTGCCTCGGTGTGGTAGGTAGTGTATACTAGGTAGTGTATACTAGGTAGTGTATACTAGGTAGTGTATCCTAGGTAGTGTATACTAGGTAGTGTATCCTAGGTAGTGTATACTAGGTAGTGTATCCTAGGTAGTGTATACTAGGTAGTGTATCCTAGGTAGTGTATACTAGGTAGTGTATACTAGGTAGTGTATACTAGGTAGTGTATCCTAGGTAGTGTATACTAGGTAGTGTATACTAGGTAGTGTATCCTAGGTAGTGTATACTAGGAGTGGTATACTGGGTAGTGTATCCTAGGTAGTGTATACATACATCTCCTGTTCTGGTAGCTGGGAGTATGAGGCCTTCAGGCTGCCTCGGTGTGGTAGGTAGTGTATACTAGGTAGTGTATACTAGGTAGTGTATACTAGGTAGTGTATCCTAGGTAGTGTATACTAGGTAGTGTATACTAGGTAGTGTATACTAGGTAGTGTATCCTAGGTAGTGTATACTAGGTAGTGTATACTAGGTAGTGTATCCTAGGTAGTGTATCCTAGGTAGTGTATCCTAGGTAGTGTATACTAGGTAGTGTATACTAGGTAGTGTATACATACATGTCCTGTTCTGGTAACTGGGAGTATGAGGCCTTCAGGCTGCCTCGGTGTGGTAGGTAGTGTATACTAGGTAGTGTATCCTAGGTAGTGTATACTAGGTAGTGTATACATACATGTCCTGTTCTGGTAGCTGGGAGTATGAGGCCTTCAGGCTGCCTCGGTGTGGTAGGTAGTGTATACTAGGTAGTGTATACTAGGTAGTGTATACTAGGTAGTGTATACTAGGTAGTGTATCCTAGGTAGTGTATACTAGGTAGTGTATACTAGGTAGTGTATCCTAGGTAGTGTATACTAGGTAGTGTATCCTAGGTAGTGTATACTAGGTAGTGTATCCTAGGTAGTGTATACTAGGTAGTGTATCCTAGGTAGTGTATACTAGGTAGTGTATCCTAGGTAGTGTATACTAGGTAGTGTATACTAGGTAGTGTATACTAGGTAGTGTATACTAGGTAGTGTATACTAGGTAGTGTATACATACATCTCCTGTTCTGGTAGCTGGGAGTATGAGGCCTTCAGGCTGCCTCGGTGTGGTAGGTAGTGTATACTAGGTAGTGTATACTAGGTAGTGTATCCTAGGTAGTGTATACTAGGTAGTGTATACTAGGTAGTGTATACTAGGTAGTGTATCCTAGGTAGTGTATACTAGGTAGTGTATACTAGGTAGTGTATCCTAGGTAGTGTATACTAGGTAGTGTATACTAGGTAGTGTATACTAGGTAGTGTATCCTAGGTAGTGTATACTAGGTAGTGTATACTAGGTAGTGTATCCTAGGTAGTGTATACATACATCTCCTGTTCTGGTAGCTGGGAGTATGAGGCCTTCAGGCTGCCTCGGTGTGGTAGGTAGTGTATACTAGGTAGTGTATACTAGGTAGTGTATACTACGTAGTGTATCCTAGGTAGTGTATACTAGGTGTGTATCCTAGGTAGTGTATACTAGGTAGTGTATACTAGGTAGTGTATACTAGGTAGTGTATCCTAGGTAGTGTATCCTAGGTAGTGTATACTAGGTAGTGTATACTAGGTAGTGTATACATACATGTCCTGTTCTGGTAACTGGGAGTATGAGGCCTTCAGGCTGCCTCGGTGTGGTAGGTAGTGTATACTAGGTAGTGTATCCTAGGTAGTGTATACTAGGTAGTGTATACATACATGTCCTGTTCTGGTAGCTGGGAGTATGAGGCCTTCAGGCTGCCTCGGTGTGGTAGGTAGTGTATACTAGGTAGTGTATACTAGGTAGTGTATCCTAGGTAGTGTATACATACATCTCCTGTTCTGGTAGCTGGGAGTATGAGGCCTTCAGGCTGCCTCGGTGTGGTAGGTAGTGTATACTAGGTAGTGTATACTAGGTAGTGTATACTAGGTAGTGTATACATACATCTCCTGTTCTGGTAGCTGGGAGTATGAGGCCTTCAGGCTGCCTCTGCGTTTGGCCACAGGGGGGGCGTGGCAGTCATGCAGCCACTGTAGTCTGGAGAGCCTGGAGGAACGACGTGGATCAGCAACATTACTCCTAATATTGACATTTCTATGAACTGATACTGACAGATCTATGTCAGATCACAGTACATAGAAGTTGTAGAGTAAGTGCCAGTTAGTTGCTGTGACTCACATGTTCCTCTGATCCCAGGTCAGCTGTTCTCTGTCCACCAACTGCAGAGAGAGTCCAGAGTCTGACGCCTGCCACACTGGTAACACCTGCAACAACAATACAACACATAAACAACCACAATACAATACAACACATAAACAACCACAATATAACACATAAACAACCACAATACAACACATAAACAACCACAATACAACACATAAACAACACATAAACAACCACAACACAACACATAAACAACCACAACACAACACATAAACAACCACAACACAACACCTAAACAACCACAACACAACACATAAACAACCACAATACAACACATAAACAACCACAATACAACACATAAACAACCACAATACAACACATAAACAACCACAATACAACACATAAACAACCACAATACAACACATAAACAACCACAACACAACAGATAAACAACCACAATACAACACCTAAACAACCACAATACAAAACAACACAACACATAAACAACCACAATACAACACATAAACAACCACAACACAACACCTAACAACCACAACACAACACCTAAACAACCACAATACAACACCTAATCAACCACAACACAACACATAAACAACCACAATACAACACATAAACAACCACAATACAACACATAAACAACCACAACACAACACATAAACAACCACAACACAACACCTAAACAACCACAACACAACACATAAACAACCACAATACAACACCTAATCAACCACAACACAACACATAAACAACCACAATACAACACATAAACAACCACAACACAACACCTAAACAACCACAATACAACAGATAAACAACCACAATACAACACCTAAACAACCACAATACAAAACAACACAACACATAAACAACCACAACACAACACATAAACAACCACAATACAACACATTAACAACCACAACACAAAACAACACAACACATAAACAACCACAACACAACACCTAAACAACCACAATACAACACCTAAACAACCACGATACAACACATAAACAACCACAATACAACACATAATCAACCACAACACAACACATAAACAACCACAATACAACACATAAACAACCACAATACAACACCTAAACAACCACAATACAAAACAACACAACACAAACAACCACAAAACAACACAACACATAAAAAACCACAATACAACACCTAAACAACCACAATACAACACCTAATCAACCACAATACAACACCTAAACAACCACAACACAACACATAAACAACCACAATACAACACATAAACAACCACAACACATAATCAACAACAACACAACACATAAACAACCACAATACAACACATAAACAACCACAATACAACACCTAAACAACCACAATACAAAACAACACAACACATAAACAACCCACAACACAACCACAACACAACACATAAACAACCACAATACAACAGATAAACAACCACAATACAACACCTAAACAACCACAATACAAAACAACACAACATATAAACAACCACAATACAACACATAAACAACCACAACACAACACCTAAACAACCACAACACAACACATAAACAACCACAATACAACACCTAATCAACCACAACACAACACATAAACAACCACAATACAAAACATAAACAACCACAATACAACACCTAAACAACCACAATACAAAACAACACAACACATAAACAACCCACAACACAACCCACACATCACATAAACAACACACAACAATCAACCAAACACTACAACCACAATACAAACACACAAATAAAAACACAACACATAAACAACCACAATACAACACCTAATCCCAATACAAATACAACAACACAACAACACAACACATAAACAACCACAACACAACCACAACACAACACATAAACAACCACAATACAACAGATAAACAACCACAATACAACACCTAAACAACCACAATACAAAACAACACAACACATAAACAACCACAATACAACACCTAAACAACCACAATACAACACCTAATCAACCACAACACAACACATAAACAACCACAATACAACACGTAAACCACAATACAACAGATAAACAACCACAATACAACACGTAAACAACTACAACACAACAACAAATAAACAACCACAATACAACACCTAAACAACCACAATACAACATGTAAACCACAATACAACATGTAAACCACAATACAACAGATAAACAACCACAATACAACATGTAAACCACAATACAACAGATAAACAACCACAATACAACATGTAAACCACAATACAACAGATAAACAACCACAATACAACACCTAAACAACCACAACACAACAACAAATAAACAACCACAATACAACACATAAACAACCACAACACAACAACAAATAAACAACCACAATACAACACATAAACAACCACAACACAACAACAAATAAACAACCACAATACGACACATAAACAACCACAATACAACACGTAAACCACAATACAACACGTAAACCACAAAACAAAATCAACAAGAGAGTCCAGAGTCTGAGCCCTGTGTCTGGAAGGACCATTAAAAACTGATAGGAGGGCTGGACACACGACCACAACACAAACCGTTCACAAAGACTACAACTGTTCTCAAACCACCCAGACATTTAGAGGTGGTGTCTGGTAGCGCCCTGACCTGTTAGCAGAAGGCTCTGACTGACTGACCTGTGAGCAGAAGGCTCTGACTGACTGACCTGTTAGCAGAAGGCTCTGACTGACTGACTGACCTGTTAGCAGAAGGCTCTGACTGACTGACTGACCTGTTAGCAGAAGGCTCTGACTGACTGACTGACCTGTTAGCAGAAGGCTCTGACTGACTGACCTGTTAGCAGAAGGCTCTGACTGACTGACCTGTTAGCAGAAGGCTCTGACTGACTGACTGACCTGTTAGCAGAAGGCTCTGACTGACTGACCTGTTAGCAGAAGGCTCTGACTGACTGACCTGTTAGCAGAAGGCTCTGACTGACTGACTGACCTGTTAGCAGAAGGCTCTGACTGACTGACCTGTGAGCAGAAGGCTCTGACTGACTGACCTGTTAGCAGAAGGCTCTGACTGACTGACTGACCTGTGAGCAGAAGGCTCTGACTGACTGACTGACCTGTTAGCAGAAGGCTCTGACTGACTGACTGACCTGTTAGCAGAAGGCTCTGACTGACTGACTGACCTGTTAGCAGAAGGCTCTGACTGACTGACCTGTTAGCAGAAGGCTCTGACTGACTGACTGACCTGTTAGCAGAAGGCTCTGACTGACTGACACCTGTTAGCAGAAGGCTCTGACTGACTGACCTGTTAGCAGAAGGCTCTGACTGACTGACCTGTTAGCAGAAGGCTCTGACTGACTGACCCTGTTAGCAGAAGGCTCTGACTGACTGACTGACCTGTTAGCAGAAGGCTCTGACTGACTGACCTGTTAGCAGAAGGCTCTGACCGACTGACCTGTTAGCAGAAGGCTCTGACTGACTGACCTGTTAGCAGAAGGCTCTGACTGACTGACCCTGTTAGCAGAAGGCTCTGACTGACTGACCTGTTAGCAGAAGGCTCTGACTGACTGGACCTGTTAGCAGAAGGCTCTGACTGACTGGACCTGTTAGCAGAAGGCTCTGACCGACTGACCTGTTAGCAGAAGGCTCTGACTGACTGACCTGTTAGCAGAAGGCTCACTGACTGACTGACCTGTTAGCAGAAGGCTCTGACTGACTGACCTGTTAGCAGAAGGCTCTGACTGACTGACCCTGTTAGCGAAGGCTCTGACCGACTGACCTGTTAGCAGAAGGCTCTGACCGACTGACTGACCTGTTAGCAGAAGGCTCTGACTGACTGACCGACCTGTTAGCAGAAGGCTCTGACTGACTGACCTGTTAGCAGAAGGCTCTGACTGACTGACTCCTGTTAGCAGAAGGCTCTGACTGACTGACTGACCTGTTAGCAGAAGGCTCTGACTGACTGACTGACCTGTGAGCAGAAGGCTCTGACTGACTCAGAGGCTCACGACTGACTGACCTGTGAGCAGAAGGCTCTGACTGACTGACTGACCTGTTAGCAGAAGGCTCTGACTGACTGACCTGTTAGAGAAGGCTCGACTGACCTGCAGCAGAAGGCTCTGACTGACTGACTGACCTGTTAGCAGAAGGCTCTGACTGACTGACTGACCTGTTAGCAGAAGGCTCTGACTGACTGACCTGTTAGCAGAAGGCTCTGACTGACTGACTGACCTGTTAGCAGAAGGCTCTGACTGACTGACTGACCTGTTAGCAGAAGGCTCTGACTGACTGACCTGTTAGCAGAAGGCTCTGACTGACTGACCTGTTAGCAGAAGGCTCTGACTGACTGACCTGTTAGCAGAAGGCTCTGACTGACTGACCTGTTAGCAGAAGGCTCTGACTGACTGACCTGTTAGCAGAAGGCTCTGACTGACTGACCTGTTAGCAGAAGGCTCTGACTGACTGACCTGTTAGCAGAAGGCTCTGACTGACTGACCTGTTAGCAGAAGGCTCTGACTGACTGACCTGTTAGCAGAAGGCTCTGACTGACTGGCCTGTTAGCAGAAGGCTCTGACTGACTGACCTGTTAGCAGAAGGCTCTGACTGACTGACCTGTTAGCAGAAGGCTCTGACTGACTGACCTGTTAGCAGAAGGCTCTGACTGACTGACCTGTTAGCAGAAGGCTCTGACTGACTGACCTGTTAGCAGAAGGCTCTGACTGACTGACTGACCTGTTAGCAGAAGGCTCTGACTGACTGACCTGTGAGCAGAAGGCTCTGACTGACTGACCTGTTAGCAGAAGGCTCTGACTGACTGACCTGTTAGCAGAAGGCTCTGACTGACTGACCTGTTAGCAGAAGGCTCTGACTGACTGACCTGTTAGCAGAAGGCTCTGACTGACTGACCTGTGAGCAGAAGGCTCTGACTGACTGACCTGTGAGCAGAAGGCTCTGACTGACTGACTGACCTGTTAGCAGAAGGCTCTGACTGACTGACCTGTTAGCAGAAGGCTCTGACTGACTGACTGACCTGTTAGCAGAAGGCTCTGACTGACTGACCTGTTAGCAGAAGGCTCTGACTGACTGACCTGTGAGCAGAAGGCTCTGACTGACTGACCTGTTAGCAGAAGGCTCTGACTGACTGACTGACCTGTTAGCAGAAGGCTCTGACTGACTGACCTGTTAGCAGAAGGCTCTGACTGACTGACCTGTTAGCAGAAGGCTCTGACTGACTGACCTGTGAGCAGAAGGCTCTGACTGACTGACCTGTGAGCAGAAGGCTCTGACTGACTGACTGACCTGTTAGCAGAAGGCTCTGACTGACTGACCTGTTAGCAGAAGGCTCTGACTGACTGACTGACCTGTTAGCAGAAGGCTCTGACTGACTGGACCTGTTAGCAGAAGGCTCTGACTGACTGACCTGTTAGCAGAAGGCTCTGACTGACTGACCTGTTAGCAGAAGGCTCTGACTGACTGACCTGTGAGCAGAAGGCTCTGACTGACTGACCTGTTAGCAGAAGGCTCTGACTGACTGACCTGTTAGCAGAAGGCTCTGACTGACTGACCTGTTAGCAGAAGGCTCTGACTGACTGACCTGTTAGCAGAAGGCTCTGACTGACTGACCTGTTAGCAGAAGGCTCTGACTGACTGACCTGTGAGCAGAAGGCTCTGACTGACTGACTGACCTGTTAGCAGAAGGCTCTGACTGACTGACTGACCTGTTAGCAGAAGGCTCTGACTGACTGACTGACCTGTTAGCAGAAGGCTCTGACTGACTGACTGACCTGTTAGCAGAAGGCTCTGACTGACTGACTGGACCTGTTAGCAGAAGGCTCTGACTGACTGACCTGTGAGCAGAAGGCTCTGACTGACTGACTGACCTGTTAGCAGAAGGCTCTGACTGACTGACTGACCTGTTAGCAGAAGGCTCTGACTGACTGACTGACCTGTTAGCAGAAGGCTCTGACTGACTGACTGACCCTGTTAGCAGAAGGCTCTGACCGACTGACCTGTGAGCAGAAGGCTCTGACTGACTGACCTGTTAGCAGAAGGCTCTGACTGACTGACCTGTTAGCAGAAGGCTCTGACTGACTGACCTGTTAGCAGAAGGCTCTGACTGACTGACCTGTTAGCAGAAGGCTCTGACTGACTGACCTGTGAGCAGAAGGCTCTGACTGACTGACCTGTGAGCAGAAGGCTCTGACTGACTGACTGACCTGTGAGCAGAAGGCTCTGACTGACTGACCTGTGAGCAGAAGGCTCTGACTGACTGACTGGACCTGTTAGCAGAAGGCTCTGACTGACTGACCTGTGAGCAGAAGGCTCTGACTGACTGACTGACCTGTTAGCAGAAGGCTCTGACTGACTGGCCTGTTAGCAGAAGGCTCTGACTGACTGACCTGTTAGCAGAAGGCTCTGACTGACTGACCTGTGAGCAGAAGGCTCTGACTGACTGACCTGTTAGCAGAAGGCTCTGACTGACTGACTGACCTGTTAGCAGAAGGCTCTGACTGACTGACCTGTTAGCAGAAGGCTCTGACTGACTGACTGACCTGTGAGCAGAAGGCTCTGACTGACTGACTGACCTGTGAGCAGAAGGCTCTGACTGACTGACCTGTTAGCAGAAGGCTCTGACTGACTGACCTGTTAGCAGAAGGCTCTGACTGACTGACTGACCTGTGAGCAGAAGGCTCTGACTGACTGACCTGTTAGCAGAAGGCTCTGACTGACTGACTGACCTGTTAGCAGAAGGCTCTGACTGACTGACCTGTTAGCAGAAGGCTCTGACTGACTGACCTGTGAGCAGAAGGCTCTGACTGACTGACCTGTTAGCAGAAGGCTCTGACTGACTGACCTGTTAGCAGAAGGCTCTGACTGACTGACCTGTGAGCAGAAGGCTCTGACTGACTGACTGACCTGTTAGCAGAAGGCTCTGACTGACTGACCTGTTAGCAGAAGGCTCTGACTGACTGACCTGTTAGCAGAAGGCTCTGACTGACTGACTGACCTGTTAGCAGAAGGCTCTGACTGACTGACCTGTTAGCAGAAGGCTCTGACTGACTGACTGACCTGTTAGCAGAAGGCTCTGACTGACTGACCTGTTAGCAGAAGGCTCTGACTGACTGACCTGTTAGCAGAAGGCTCTGACTGACTGACTGACCTGTTAGCAGAAGGCTCTGACTGACTGACTGACCTGTGAGCAGAAGGCTCTGACTGACTGACCTGTTAGCAGAAGGCTCTGACTGACTGACCTGTTAGCAGAAGGCTCTGACTGACTGACTGACCTGTTAGCAGAAGGCTCTGACTGACTGACCTGTTAGCAGAAGGCTCTGACTGACTGACTGACCTGTGAGCAGAAGGCTCTGACTGACTGACCTGTGAGCAGAAGGCTCTGACTGACTGACTGACCTGTTAGCAGAAGGCTCTGACTGACTGACCTGTTAGCAGAAGGCTCTGACTGACTGACTGACCTGTGAGCAGAAGGCTCTGACTGACTGACCTGTGAGCAGAAGGCTCTGACTGACTGACTGACCTGTTAGCAGAAGGCTCTGACTGACTGACTGACCTGTTAGCAGAAGGCTCTGACTGACTGACTGACCTGTGAGCAGAAGGCTCTGACTGACTGACTGACCTGTGAGCAGAAGGCTCTGACTGACTGACCTGTGAGCAGAAGGCTCTGACTGACTGACTGACCTGTTAGCAGAAGGCTCTGACTGACTGACTGACCTGTGAGCAGAAGGCTCTGACTGACTGACCTGTTAGCAGAAGGCTCTGACTGACTGACTGACCTGTTAGCAGAAGGCTCTGACTGACTGACCTGTTAGCAGAAGGCTCTGACTGACTGACCTGTTAGCAGAAGGCTCTGACTGACTGACCTGTTAGCAGAAGGCTCTGACTGACTGACCTGTGAGCAGAAGGCTCTGACTGACTGACTGACCTGTTAGCAGAAGGCTCTGACTGACTGACCTGTTAGCAGAAGGCTCTGACTGACTGACCTGTTAGCAGAAGGCTCTGACTGACTGACCTGTTAGCAGAAGGCTCTGACTGACTGACCTGTGAGCAGAAGGCTCTGACTGACTGACTGACCTGTTAGCAGAAGGCTCTGACTGACTGACCTGTTAGCAGAAGGCTCTGACTGACTGACCTGTTAGCAGAAGGCTCTGACTGACTGACCTGTTAGCAGAAGGCTCTGACTGACTGACCTGTGAGCAGAAGGCTCTGACTGACTGACTGACCTGTGAGCAGAAGGCTCTGACTGACTGACTGACCTGTTAGCAGAAGGCTCTGACTGACTGACTGACCTGTTAGCAGAAGGCTCTGACTGACTGACTGACCTGTGAGCAGAAGGCTCTGACTGACTGACTGACCTGTTAGCAGAAGGCTCTGACTGACTGACTGACCTGTTAGCAGAAGGCTCTGACTGACTGACTGACCTGTTAGCAGAAGGCTCTGACTGACTGACTGACCTGTTAGCAGAAGGCTCTGACTGACTGACTGACCTGTTAGCAGAAGGCTCTGACTGACTGACTGACCTGTTAGCAGAAGGCTCTGACTGACTGACCTGTTAGCAGAAGGCTCTGACCGACTGACTGACCTGTTAGCAGAAGGCCCTGACCGACTGACTGACCTGTGAGCAGAAGGCTCCTGACCGACTGACCTGTGAGCAGAAGGCTCTGACTGACTGACTGACCTGTTAGCAGAAGGCTCTGACTGACTGACCTGTTAGCAGAAGGCTCTGACTGACTGACCTGTTAGCAGAAGGCTCTGACTGACTGACTGACCTGTTAGCAGAAGGCTCTGACTGACTGACTGACCTGTGAGCAGAAGGCTCTGACTGACTGACTGACCTGTTAGCAGAAGGCTCTGACTGACTGACTGACCTGTGAGCAGAAGGCTCTGACTGACTGACCTGTTAGCAGAAGGCTCTGACTGACTGACTGACCTGTTAGCAGAAGGCTCTGACTGACTGACTGACCTGTTAGCAGAAGGCTCTGACTGACTGACCTGTTAGCAGAAGGCTCTGACTGACTGACCTGTTAGCAGAAGGCTCTGACTGACTGACCTGTTAGCAGAAGGCTCTGACTGACTGACCTGTTAGCAGAAGGCTCTGACTGACTGACTGACCTGTGAGCAGAAGGCTCTGACTGACTGACCTGTGAGCAGAAGGCTCTGACTGACTGACCTGTTAGCAGAAGGCTCTGACTGACTGACTGACCTGTGAGCAGAAGGCTCTGACTGACTGACCTGTTAGCAGAAGGCTCTGACTGACTGACTGACCTGTTAGCAGAAGGCTCTGACTGACTGACTGACCTGTTAGCAGAAGGCTCTGACTGACTGACCTGTGAGCAGAAGGCTCTGACTGACTGACCTGTTAGCAGAAGGCTCTGACTGACTGACTGACCTGTGAGCAGAAGGCTCTGACTGACTGACTGACCTGTTAGCAGAAGGCTCTGACTGACTGACCTGTTAGCAGAAGGCTCTGACTGACTGACTGACCTGTGAGCAGAAGGCTCTGACTGACTGACTGACCTGTTAGCAGAAGGCTCTGACTGACTGACTGACCTGTTAGCAGAAGGCTCTGACTGACTGACTGACCTGTTAGCAGAAGGCTCTGACTGACTGACTGACCTGTGAGCAGAAGGCTCTGACTGACTGACTGACCTGTGAGCAGAAGGCTCTGTGACCCTGTGAGCAGAAGGCTCTGACTGACCTGTGAGCAGAAGGATCTGACTGACCTGTGAGCAGAAGGATCTGTGACTCTGTGAGCGTGGCTGGAGGCTGAAGACCAGACAGTGGTCGTCACTGTGGAGAGGGAAGGGCAGGTGGGACAGCAGAGCAGCTTCATACTGGACAAACAGAGCTGCCACCACGCTCCACGAGTCCTGGTGGACAGACAGCAGACACAGGGAGATAAGGGGGACAGTACTGGACAAACAGAGCTGCCACCTGGTGGACAGACAGCAGACACAGGGAGATAAGGGGGACAGTACTGGACAAACAGAGCTGCCACCTGGTGGACAGACAACAGACACAGGGAGATAAGGGGGACAGTACTGGACAAACAGAGCTGCCACACCTGGTGGACAGACAGCAGACACAGGAGAGATAAGGGGGCCAGTACTGGACAAACAGAGCTGCCACCTGGTGGACAGACAGCAGACACAGGGAGATAAGGGGGACAGTACTGGACAAACAGAGCTGCCACCTGGTGGACAGACAGCAGACACGGGAGATAAGGGGGGACAGTACTGGACAAACAGAGCTGCCACCTGGTGGACAGACAGCAGACACAGGGAGATAAGGGGGACAGTACTGGACAAACAGAGCTGCCACCTGGTGGACAGACAGCAGACACGGGAGATAAGGGGGACAGTACTGGACAAACAGAGCTGCCACCTGGTGGACAGACAGCAGACACGGGGAGATAAGGGGGACAGTACTGGACAAACAGAGCTGCCACCTGGTGGACAGACAGCAGACACAGGGAGATAAGGGGGACAGTACTGGACAAACAGAGCTGCCACCTGGTGGACAGACAGCAGACACGGGGAGATAAGGGGGACAGTACTGGACTGTATATAATAACCACAAAGAGAGAAAAGGCAAATGAACAATAACAGAACAATGGTTGCGTCCCAAATAGCAGCCTATTCTCACACATTCACATACACATACCGACAACAAACACACAGACACACACAGACACACACAGACACACACACACAGACACACACAGACACACACATACGCATACCGACAACAAACACACAGACACACACAGACACACACAGACACACACAGACACACACAGACGCATACCGACAACAAACACACAGACACACACAGACACACACAGACACACACAGACACACACAGACGCATACCGACAACAAACACACAGACACACACAGACACACACAGACACACACAGACACACACATACGCATACCGACAACAAACACACAGACACACACAGACACACACAGACACACACGTTTACACTCATCATTTGCTGCTGCTACTCTGTTCTTTATTTTACCCTCATTATTATCTATCCTGATGCCTGGTCACTTTACCCTGCCTTCATGTACATATCTACCTCAAATACCTTATTATTATCTATCCTGATGCCTAGTCACTTTACCCTGCCTTCATGTCCATATCTACCTCAAATACCTTATTATTATCATCTATCCTGATGCCTAGTCACTTTACCCTGCCTTCATGTACATATCTACCTCAAATACCTTATTATTATCTATCCTGATGCCTAGTCACTTTACCCTGCCTTCATGTACATATCTACCTCAAATACCTTATTATTATCTATCCTGATGCCTAGTCACTTTACCCTGCCTTCATGTACATATCTACCTCAAATACCTTATTATTATCTATCCTGATGCCTAGTCACTTTACCAACTTTATCAACTGTACATTTCGGTGTTCCTCAAGGTTCCGTTTTAGGACCACTATTGTTTTCACTATATATTTTACCTCTTGGGGATGTTATTCGAAAACATAATGTTAACTTTCACTGCTATGCGGATGACACACAGCTGTACATTTCAATGAAACATGGTGAAGCCCCAAAATTGCCCTCGCTAGAAGCCTGTGTTTCAGCACATAAGGAAGTGGATGGCTGAAAACTTTCTACTTTTAAACTCGGACAAAACAGAGATGCTTGTTCTAGGTCCCAAGAAACAAAGAGATCTTCTGTTAAATCCGACAATTCATCTTGATGGTTGTAAAGTCGTCTCAAATAAAACTGTGAAGGACCTCAAGCGTTACTCTTGACCCTGATCTCTCTTTTGACGAACATATCAAGACTGTTTCAAGGATAGCTTTTTTTCCATCTACGTAACATTGCAAAAATCAGAAATTTTCTGTCCAAAAATGATGCAGAAAAATTAATCCATGCATTTGTTACTTCTAGGTTAGACTACTGCAATGCTCTACTTTCCGAGCTACCGGATAAAGCACTAAATAAACTTCAGTTAGTGCTAAATACGGCTGCTAGAATCCTGACTAGAACCAAGAAATTTGATCATATTACTCCAGTGCTAGCTTCCCTACACTGGCTTCCTGTTAAGGCAAGGGCTGATTTCAAGGTTTTACTGTTAACCTATAAAGCGTTACATGGGCTTGCTCCTACCTATCTTTCCGAGTTGGTCCTGCACGTACATACCAATACGTACGCTACGGTCACAAGACGCAGGCCTCCTAATTGTCCCTAGAATTTCTAAGCAAACAGCGGGAGAGGGGCTTTCTCCTATAGATCTCCATTTTTATGGAACAGTTTGCCCCTACCCATGTGAGAGACGCAGACTCGGTCTCAACCTTTAAGTCTTTACTGAAGACTTATCTCTTCAGTGGTCATATGATTGAGTGTAGTCTGGCCCAGGGTGTGAAGGTGAACGGAAAGGCTCTGGAGCAACGAACAGCCCTTGCTGTCTCTGCCAGGCCGGTTCCCTCTCTCCCACTGGGGTTCTCTGCCTCTAACCCTGTTACAGGGCTGAGTCACTGGCTTGCTGGTGCTCTTTTCATGCCGTCCCTAGGAGGTGCGTCACTTGAGTGGGTTGAGTTACTGACGTGATCTTCCTGTCTGGGTTGGCGCCCCCCTTGGTTTGTGCTGTGGTGGAGACCTCTGTGGGCTATACTCGGCCTTGTCTCAGGATTGTAAGTTGGTGGTTGAGGATATCCCTCTGGTGGTGCGGGGGCTGTGCTTTGGCAGAGTGGGTGGGTTATATCCTTCCTGTTTGGCCCTGTCCGGGGTTTCTTCGGATGAGCCACAGTGTCTCCGGACCGCTCCTGTCTCAGCCTCCAGTATTTATTCTGCAGTAGTTTATGTGTCGGGGGCTGGGGTTAGTTGGTTATACCTGGAGTACTTCTCCTGTCTTATCCAGTGTCCTGTGTGAATTTAAGTATGCTCTCTCTAATTCTCTCGTTCTCTCTTTCTCTCTGAGAACCTGAGCCCTAGGACCATACGTCAGGACTCACCTGGCCGTGGTGACTCCTGCTGTCCCCAGTCCGCCTGGCCTTGCTGCTATTCCAGTTTCAAACTGTTCTGCCTGCGGTTATGAAACCCCTACCTGTCCCCAGACCTGCTGTTTTCAACTCTTAATGATCGCATGAAAAGCCAACTGAGAGACCTGAGCCCTAGGACCATACGTCGGGACTACCCGGCCGTGGTGACTCCTTGCTGTCCCCAGTCCGCCTGGCCTTGCTGCTATTCCAGTTTCAACTGTTCTGCCTGCGGTTATCGGGAACCCCTACCTGTCCCAGACCTGCTGTTTTCAACTCTTAATGATCGGCTGAAAAGCCAACTGAGATTTATTCCTGATTATTATTTGACCATGCTTGTCACTTATGAACATTTTTGAACATCTTGGCATGGTTCTGTTATAATCTCCACCCGGCTTTACAGCCAGAAGAGGACTGGCCACCCCTCATAGCCTGGTTCCTCTCTAGGTTTCTTCCTAGGTTTTGGCCTTTCTAGGGAGTTTTTCCTAGCCACCGTGCTTCTACACCTGCATTACTAGCTGTTTGGGGTTTTAGGCTGGGTTTCTGTAAAGCACTTCGAGATATTAGCTGATGTAAGAAGGGCTATATAAAATAAAATTGATTGATTGATTTACCCTGCCTTCATGTACATATCTACCTCAAATACCTTATTATTATCTATCCTGATGCCTAGTCACTTTACCCTGCCTTCATGTACATATCTACCTCAAATACCTTATTATTATTTATCCTGATGCCTAGTCACTTTACCCTGCCTTCATGTACATATCTACCTCAAATACCTTATTATTATCTATCCTGATGCCTAGTCACTTTACCCTGCCTTCATGTACATATCTACCTCAAATACCTTATTATTATCTATCCTGATGCCTAGTCACTTTACCTGCCTTCATGTCAATATCTACCTCAAATACCTTATTATTATCTATCCTGATGCCTAGTCACTTTACCCTGCCTTCATGTACATATCTACCTCAAATACCTTATTATTATCTATCCTGATGCCTAGTCACTTGACCCTGCCTTCATGTACATATCTACCTCAAATACCTTATTATTATCTATCCTGATGCCTAGTCACTTTACCCTGCCTTCATGTACATATCTACCTCAAATACCTTATTATTATCTATCCTGATGCCTAGTCACTTAACCTGCCTTCATGTACATATCTACCTCAAATACCTTATTATTATCTATCCTGATGCCTAGTCACTTACCCTGCCTTCATGTACATATCTACCTCAAATACCTTATTATTATCTATCCTGATGCCTAGTCACTTTACCCTGCCTTCATGTCATATCTACCTCCAAAACCTTATTATTATCTATCCTGATGCCTAGTCACTTTACCCTGCCTTCATGTACATATCTACCTCAAATACCTTATTATTATCTATCCTAAGCCTAGTCACTTTACCTCTGCCTTCATGTACATATCTACCTCAAATACCTTATTATTATCTATCCTGATGCCTAGTCACTTTACCCTGCCTTCATGTACATATCTACCTCAAATACCGTATTATTATCTATCCTGATGCCTAGTCACTTTACCTGCCTTCATGTACATATCTACCTCAAATACCTTATTATTATCTATCCTGATGCCTAGTCACTTTACCCTGCCTTCATGTACATATCTACCTCAAATACCTTATTATTATCTATCCTGATGCCTAGTCACTTTACCCTGCCTTCATGTACATATCTACCTCAAATACCTTATTATTATCTATCCTGATGCCTAGTCACTTTACCCCTGCCTTCATGTGCATATCTACCTCAAATACCTTATTATTATCTATCCTGATGCCTAGTCACTTTACCCCTGCCTTCATGTACATATCTACCTCAAATACCTTATTATTATCTATCCTGATGCCTAGTCACTTTACCCTGCCTTCATTTACATATCTACCTCAAATACCTTATTATCTATCCTGATGCCCTAGTCACTTTACCCTGCCTTCATGTACATATCTACCTCAAATACCTTATTATTATCTATCCTGATGCCTAGTCACTTTACCCTGCCTTCATGTACATATCTACCTCAAATACGTATTGTTATCTATCCTGATGCCTAGTCACTTTACCCTGCCTTCATGTACATATCTACCTCAAATACCTTATTATTATCTATCCTGATGCCCAGTCACTTTACCCTGCCTTCATGTACATATCTACCTCAAATACCTTATTATTATCTATCCTGGTGCCTAGTCACTTTACCCTGCCTTCATGTACATATCTACCTCAAATACCTTATTATTATCTATCCTGATGCCTAGTCACTTTACTCCTGCCTTCATGTACATATCTACCTCAAATACCTTATTATTATCTATCCTGATGCCTAGTCACTTTACCCTGCCTTCATGTACATATCTACCTCAAATACCTTATTATCTATCCTGATGCCTAGTCACTTTACCCTGCCTTCATGTACATATCTACCTCAAATACCTTATTATTATCTATCCTGATGCCTAGTCACTTTACCCTGCCTTCATGTACACTATCTACCTCAAATACCTTATTATTATATATCCTGATGCCTAGTCACTTTACCCTGCCTTCACTGTCCATATCTACCTCAAATACCTTATTATTATCTATCCTGATGCCTAGTCACTTTACCCTGCCTTCATGTACATATCTACCTCAAATACCTTATTATTTCTATCCTGATGCCTAGTCACTTGACCCTGCCTTCATGTACATATCTACCTCAAATGCCTTATTATTATCTATCCTGATGCCTAGTCACTTTACCCTGCCTTCATGTACATATCTACCTCAAATACCTTATTATTATCTATCCTGATGCCTAGTCACTTTACCCTGCCTTCATGTACATATCTACCTCAAATACCGTATTATTATCTATCCTGATGCCTAGTCACTTTACCCTGCCTTCATGTACATATCTACCTCAAATACCGTATTATTATCTCATCCTGATGCCTAGTCACTTTTACCCCTGCCTTCATGTACATATATACCTCAAATACCTTATTATTATCTATCCTGATGCCTAGTCACTTTACCCTGCCTTCATGTACATATCTACCTCAAATACCGTATTATTATCTATCCTGATGCCTAGTCACTTTACCCCCTGCCTTCATGTCCATATCTACCTCAAATACCTCTATTATCTATCTATCCTGATGCCTAGTCACTTTACCCTGCCTTCATGTACATATCTACCTCAAATACCTTATTATTATCTATCCTGATGCCTAGTCACTTTACCCTGCCTTCATGTACATATCTACCTCAAATACCTTATTATTATCTATCCTGATGCCTAGTCACTTTACCCTGCCTTCGTGTACATATCTACCTCAAATACCTTATTATTATCTATCCTGATGCCTAGTCACTTTAACCTGCCTTCTTGTACATATCTACCTCAAATACCTTATTATTATCTATCCTGATGCCTAGTCACTTGACCCTGCCTTCATGTACATATCTACCTCAAATACCTTATTATTATCTATCCTGATGCCTAGTCACTTTACCCTGCCTTCATGTACATATCTACCTCAAATACCTTATTATTATCTATCCTGATGCCCTAGTCACTTTACCCCTGCCTTCATGTACATATCTACCTCAAATACCTTATTATTATCTATCCTGATGCCTAGTCACTTTACCCTGCCTTCATGTACATATCTACCCTCAAATACCGATATTATTATCTATCCTGATGCCTAGTCACTTTACCCTGCCTTCATGTACATATCTACCTCAAATACCTTATTATTATCTATCCTGATGCCTAGTCACTTTACCCTGCCTTCATGTACATATCTACCCCCAAATACCTTATTATTATCTATCCTGATGCCTAGTCACTTTACCCTGCCTTCATGTACATATCTACCTCAAATACCTTATTATTATTTATCCTGCAGTGCCTAGTCACTTTACCCTGCCTTCATGTACATATCTACCTCAAATACCTTATTATTATCTATCCTGATGCCTAGTCACTTTACCCTGCCTTCATTTACATATCTACCTCAAATACCTTATTATTATCTATCCTGATGCCTAGTCACTTTACCCTGCCTTCATGTACATATCTACCTCAAATACCGTATTATTATCTATCCTGATGCCTAGTCACTTTACCCTGCCTTCATGTCCATATCTACCTCAAATACCGTATTATTATCTATCCTGATGCCTAGTCACTTTACCCTGCCTTCATGTACATATCTACCTCAAATACCTTATTATTATCTATCCTGATGCCTAGTCACTTTACCCTGCCTTCCATGTACATATCTACCTCAAATACCTTATTATTATCTATCCTGATGCCTAGTCACTTTACCCTGCCTTCATGTACATATCTACCTCAAATACCGTATTATTATCTATCCTGATGCCTAGTCACTTTACCCTGCCTTCATGTCCATATCTACCTCCAATACCTTATTATTATCTATCCTGATGCCTAGTCACTTTACCCTGCCTTCATGTACATATATACCTCAAATACCTTATTATTATCTATCCTGATGCCTAGTCACTTTACCCTGCCTTCATGTACATATCTACCTCAAATACCAGTATTATATATCTATCCTGATGCCTAGTCACTTTACCCCTGCCTTCATGTCCATATCTACCTCAAATACCTTATTATCTATCCTGATGCCTAGACACTTTACCCTGCCTTCATGTACATATCACCCTCAAATACCTTATTATTATCTATCCTGATGCCGAGTCACTTTACCCTGCCTTCATGTCCATATCTACCTCAAATACCTTATTATTATCTATCCTGATGCCTAGTCACTTTACCCTGCCTTCATGTACATATCTACCTCAAATACCTTATTATTATCTATCCTGATGCCTAGTCACTTGACCCTGCCTTCATGTACATATCTACCTCAAATACCTTATTATTATCTATCCTGATGCCTAGTCACTTTACCTCGCCTTCATGTACATATCTACCTCAAATACCTTATTATTATCTATCCTGATGCCTAGTCACTTTACCCTGCCTTCATGTACATATCTACCTCAAATACCGTATTATTATCTATCCTGATGCCTAGTCACTTTACCCTGCCTTCATGTACATATCTACCTCAAATACCGTATTATTTCTATCCTGATGCCTAGTCACTTTACCCTGCCTTCATGTACATATATACCTCAAATACCTTATTATTATCTATCCTGATGCCTAGTCACTTTACCCTGCCTTCATGTACATATCTACCTCAAATACCGTGATTATTATCTATCCTGATGCCTAGTCACTTTACCCCTGCCTTCATGTCCATATCTACCTCAAATACCTTATTATTATCTATCCTGATGCCTAGTCACTTTACCCTGCCTTCATGTACATATCTACCTCAAATACCTTTATTATCTATCCTGATGCCTAGTCACTTTACCCTGCCTTCATGTACATATCTACCTCAAATACCTTATTATTATCTATCCTGATGCCTAGTCACTTTACCCTGCCTTCATGTACATATCTACCTCAAATACCTTATTATTATCTATCCTGATGCCTAGTCACTTTAACCTGCCTTCATGTACATATCTACCTCAAATACCTTATTATTATCTATCCTGATGCCTAGTCACTTGACCCTGCCTTCATGTACATATCTACCTCAAATACCTTATTATTATCTATCCTGATGCCTAGTCACTTTACCCTGCCTTCATGTACATATCTACCTCCAAATACCTTATTATTATCTATCCTGATGCCTAGTCACTTTACCCTGCCTTCATGTACATATCTACCTCAAATACCTTATTATTATCTATCCTGATGCCTAGTCACTTTACCCTGCCTTCATGTACATATCTACCTCAAATACCTTATTATTATCTATCCTGATGCCTAGTCACTTTACCCTGCCTTCATGTACATATCTACCTCAAATACCTTATTATTATCTATCCTGATGCCTAGTCACTTTACCCTGCCTTCATGTACATATCTACCTCAAATACCGTATTATTATCTATCCTGATGCCTAGTCACTTTACCCTGCCTTCATGTACATATCTACCTCAAATACCTTATTATATCTATCCTGATGCCTAGTCACTTTACCCTGCCTTCATGTACATATCTACCTCAAATACCGTATTATTGGCATCTATCCTGATGCCTAGTCACTTTACCCTGCCTTCATGTCCATATCTACCTCAAATACCTTATTATCTATCCTGATGCCTAGTCTTTACC